>NC_045623.1:36155791-36410791 GCF_009829155.1 Mustela erminea
CTGTCTTAAAATAGAGTCAAAGGGCACCCGGCTGGCTCAGTCGTTTAAGGGTCTGAATCTTGATTTTTGGCTCAGGTCATGATCTCAGGGTCGTGAGATAGAGCCCAGCGTCAGGCACCACGCTGAGCGTGGAGTCTGCTTGAGATTCTCTCTCCCTCTGCCCCTTCCCTTCTTGCACACATGCTTTCTCTCTCGTAAATAAATAAATAAATAAATAAATAAAATAGATTCAAGCCATTGGCCTCTCTCTCTCTCTCTCTCTCTCTCTTTTTATTCCCAGAGCTTTATCTGTCAGAGTTCTGTGTCTTGCTTGTTTTGTGGTTTTGGCAAATTCCTATCTTCTCTAAGCCCTCACTTCTGAGATAGTAATAACAAAGTTATTATTATTTATAAAGTTTATAAAGTTCTATTATTTATAAAGTTATTATTAATAAGCACATATGTTCTTATTAGTGAATTGATATTTCATAGATATTAATGTTATCTACAAATGGTTAGGGTTCAATTGCCATCAAAAAGAAGGAGGAGGGGATGCGGTGGAGAGATGGGGAAGGGAGGCAGAGGGAAAAAAGGACAAGGAGGAGGAAGGGGGAGGACAAAAAGAAGAAAGCTGATTTCTGCTCTTTAGAAGGGAGTGAGAAGGACAGCCATCTCTGCTTCTCTTTTACAACAGACTTCCAGTGTGGTTGAAGCTCACACAGGGCTGCATTTCTCGTGTCTATTATGCAAAACTGTAATATTACTTTTTTTTTTTTAAAGATTTTATTTATTTATTTGACAGATAGAGATCACAAGTAGGCAGAGAGAAAGGAGGAAGCAGGCTCCCTACCAGAGCAGAAAGCCTGATGTGAGGCTCGATCCCAGGACTCTGGGATCATGACCTGAGCTGAAGGCAGAGGCTTTAACCCACTGAACCACCCAGGCGCCCAAAACTGTAATATTTCTAATTTCTCTTATTGGGGTTGGGTTTACATGCCAACTCCTTTATTTTTTTTTAAGAGAGATGATGTCAGCATGAGTGAAGGGAGGAGCAGAAGGAGAGAAGATCTCAAGCAGGCCCCTTGCTCTGGGCACGATCGATCTCATGACCCCAAGACCATGACCTGAGCCTAAATCAAAAGTCGAACACTTAACCAACTAAGCCATCCAAACACCCAACTCTTATGTGCCAACTCTTAATTGTAAGTTCTAAGTAGTCTCCCTCACACTGTTGGAAAAGATTACCGTGTTTTGTTGTTGCTGCTGTTGTTTTCAGAAGAGCACCGAATGAATTTTTTGATTTGCAATTAGAAGTCAAAGTACTTGAAGTAAATGTGTTTTTAATTCACTGTTTGCTGAACACTTATAGTTGAACCTACTCAGGTTAAATGTCTGGGTGATGTCATTCAACTGTACTTTATTGTTATATGAATAGTCAAGATAGAATTCTGATCTATCATACTGATAATTTCAACATTTATATGTTGTTGTTAATTGGGTGCCCTGGGATCTTTCTTAGGAGTATGAAATGTTAGTGCCAGAAGGGACTACGAGCATATGGTATGTGCCATAAATACTTGCTGAGGGGAGGAAAAAATTCACATGGGATCTTAGATATCATTAAGTCCAGTGGCTTTTGAGCATTGATGACTGCAACTCACAATAAAAAATACATTTTATATTATATCTCACTAAACACACACACACAGAGTACACAGTTGGAACCAAAGTTATACAAGAGAACTTATCTTTACACATGCAATTAACTCTGATGGTTTCCATTCTAATCTATTCTACCTCATGTTTTTAAAATTGCTAGTTGTTACCTACTAGGTTAATTTCATGACCCTCAAAAAGGCCACAGACATTCACTTTGAAAAACACTTATCTAATCCACTTCTCATTTTAGAGATGAGGCAATTGAGCCTCAAAGGACACTAAAGAGAGAATTATTTTGAAAAGTGGTATGCATTTCATATGTCTGGAATAAACTAACATGAAGCTAGTTTTAAATGTACCGAGGCATTGACATCTCCTTATATATTTTTTCCTTGCTCCCTCTTCTCAAACACCCACGGCCCGTCATTTGTCAGGTATGTCACTCTGTCTAAAGAGATCAGATTAATCCAGTGGAATTTATTCTGAATCAGCCACACTGAGCACTAGCTAGTATCTTCTCCTCATTTGCAAATCAATCTCTTGATGACTTTCCAAATTTTTTTTCAGGTATTAAAGTTAAATCTACATAACTATCTTTTTTTCTTTTTTAATGTTGTGATAAGAGAACCAGCTACACAAAACAGTCCCTTCTGTGACTTTACACATTTATTTCATTACCTAAGCAAGAATTTAAAAATGCTTTGATGTCCAAACAAAAGTTTGTGTTTGCATTCTCTGATGAAGCCCAAGACATACTGGCAAAACATCAGTTAAAGAAAAAAAAGACTTAAGCTCGGTTTTTATATATTTATTTTTTACTTCCCACATGCATCTTCCCAGATCTGTGTCTAGATGGTTAGATTAACAGTTCACCACTCTTTCTAAAGAATATCCAAAATACATTAGTCTATGCTTCCCTTATGAGATGATTTTTAGTTTAAATCCATATGTGCATGGAAATAACTCACAGGTGGGTTCCTTTCTCGTTACTGTTCTTATTATCATGATTATTATCAGCAATTATACTGTTATTTTTAATCAAATATAGATTAATTCTTTGCTTTTCAACTGCTTACAAGAGTTTAGAGCAAACGTGGAGTTTGTCAAAGAGAAGGAAGGAAATGCTCACTGTTTGAAGACCTGCACAGGCCCCTGCGGTCCGTTAATCCAGGGAGAAGGCACATTGCTGTTTCTCACCATGCTCGCATCAGAGAGAATGGCCACTTCTAAAGAAAGTTTATGACTTGAAAACCTTTTAAAGGTATGTGCCTTGCCTCCCAAGGTAGGTATTTTCTGAGGGCAGATATTATTTCAGTATTTCTGGAATCCTGTAAGATAATATGATGCCTTCCACATAGGAAATGCTCAATAAACGTGTATTTTAATTTTGTAAGATGATCTCAGAATATTGTCTTGAATTTCCTATTGTTTGCTTAGAGTTGCAATGACTTCAGTAAAAATGGGACTAGTATAATGCAGCTTTCCACAACTTGATTTTGTTGCAAGCACTCAAGTGTCTGTGAGAGTTCAGGGGAGCTAGAGTTCATCCATTTCCAAACTATAGAATATTCTAGTCTATGACTATACCACAATTTCTTTAATCATCCTCTTCCCAGGGAGCCACTCTGAATGTTGTTTAAATATGTCCTGGTGCACATACACCAGAAATTCTCCCAGATAGTGCTTCCCAGTCTTTTCCACATCACGGCACTGTGAGAACACGTTTATCTGACATCAGTTGCACCTTGTTGGGCCTGCTGCTGTTCTGGCTCCACGCAGCAAACCACCCCCAACTGCCACCCACCCCCGCCCCATGCTACTGTGACTTCTCCCTGACACAGTCTACCATGACAGATAAGTTGAAACCTTTGCTCTCAGGCAACCTGAGCAGGTAAGGGATTGCTAGGTCTTAGGGTATGAGAATGTTGGTTTCACATTGTGGTTTCCCAAACTAGTCATGCCACTTTTTAGTGGGAACAGCAAACCAGGTCCACGTGTGCCACATCCTCACTAATAGTTGGTATCAGCCTGAATTTTTGCCAGTTTTGTGGATACGATTTCTATCATGGCCTTAGGTGGTATAACTAATGATTCTGAGAATTTTCTTTTATCATGTTTGCTTTATGTATTTCTTCTTTGTGATATGCCTGTTCAAATATTTTAACCATTTTTAATTTGGTGAACTTTCTTTTTCTCACTGACTTGAAAGAATTTTTTATATATTCAGGATACTTTGTTGGTTACATGTTGTCTTCATCAGCATGGGTTATCATGACAAAAAAATCTGTAGACTGACTCAAACAACAGAAGATTGTTTGTCACAATTCTGGAGGCTGAAATTCTGAGATCAGGGTGTCAGCATGGTCGGTTTCTGGTGAGAACTCTCTTCCTGGCTTACAGACACCTACCTTTTCACTGTGTCCTCACGTGTCAGGGAGAGAGAAAGGGAGCACCGGCACACACACATGGTCTAGAATCTCTTCTTATAAAGGCACTGATCCTACCATGAGGTCCCCACCCTCATAACCTCATCTAACCCATTACCTTCCAAAGGACCGGTCTTCAAAAACCATCACAGTGGGGTGGGGACAGTTAGGCTTCAACATATGAATCTGGAGGGACGACATAATTCAGTCCACAGCATATGTATTACAGTATCTTCTAGTTATTTTGATACTTTTCTTATGGTGCTTTTTGATGAACAATAATAAGCTTATAGGTTTTGTTTTTATAGCAACAAAATTGTTGTGTTGCATATTCTTCTAAGACATTTAAAGTTTCGTCTTTACTTTTTTAGTTTCAGTCTGTCTGGAATTTGCTTTTCTGAGCAAGTAAGGTAGCAATTCATTCCATTCTTTGTCCAAACGGATAACAGTCTAAGCACCCTGTACTGTATGATCCATCCATCTCAAGGGAGCTGCTGTACCACCTATCTCAGTGACCATTTATGGCAAATTCTGCCAGGCTTCCATGTAAGTGTGGATCTGTCTTGAAGTTCTCTTTTCTTTTGCATTACTTGCTTTGATTATCCTTGTGTGAATACACTGCTGAGATATACTCAGCAGTGTGTATCTTGATATGTGGTATATCTTGATATGTGGAAGAGCAAAACCCTTTAGTTTTGTTTTGGTTTTTTATTTTGGTTTGATTTGGTTTTTCTTTGTCTTCTTCAGAAGGGTCTTGACAATCTTGGGACTTTGCTCTTGTAAATTTTAAAATCAGCTTATCAAGTTCCTTTTGGAATTTTTTAAATATAGTAAGCTATAGTTGAAATGGGGAATAACTATAATTAGTTAAATATTAAGAAATCCTATCTAAGATTATGGTTTACTTCTCCATTTATTAGATCTTCTGTGTATTTCACTGAAGTTTAAAATTTTTCCCAAACATGTCTTAAACTTTTTGTTGTATTTATTCCTAGGTATTTTATATTTTGTTAAAATTATGAATGCCATATAGACATACTTTAACTGTGTCTTCTGTTTTGTTGCCCAGGTATAGATATATAACTTATTTTTATATATTGGTTGTATATCTATCCATCTTGGTAAATTTTTATATCAATTGCAAATATCTCTGTAGATTACTTAACATTTTTTCCATAGAAAATAGTATAATTTGAGAATGATGGTAGTTCTATTTGTTCTTTTCCAATTTTAATTTAATGTCATTAAAACATTTCTTTTTAATTATTGTACTGGCTAGATCATCCAGTAGAATGTTGACTAGAATTAGCAGTATCTTTGTCTACTTTCCAATATTAAAGCAAATGTTACTAACTTTTGACAATTAACAGTTGATGTTTATTATAGGTTTTTCTAAAAAGGAAGTTCCTTTTACTCCTAGTTTCCTGAGAATTTTGCTTGGATTTTAAATCATAAAGTCCTATTTGGTTTTATCAAATGTTTTTCCTATATCTATTGAAAAAATTCATGCTGGTTTTTGTCCTTTAATCTATTACTGTAGTAACTATGTTGATCAAACTTCTAAACCTGAATCTTCCTTGCATTTCTGGGTTAAACTGAACTTGGTTATAATAACTCAGGATGAGTTATTCTTTCTTTTAAACTACTATAAGCAGTTTCCTAATTGGTTTTAGGATTGTCAAACTCATAATTGTGAGTAGAATGAGACTATAATTTTCCTTTATTCTCTAAACCTTGTCTGTTTTTTTTTGTTTGTTTGTTTGGCTGGGGTTGTTTTTTTGTTTTGTTTTGGTAACACTAGCTTTTATATTTAAAAAAAATTGGAGAGTAGTCCATTTTTTTCTTTCTTTTTTTTTTTTAAAAGATTTTATTTATTTATTTATTTGATAGAGAGATAGAGTACAAGTAGGAAGAGTGGCAGGCAGAGAGAGAAGGAGAAGCAGGTTCTCCACCAAGCAGGGAACCTGATGCAAGGCTCGATCCCAGGACCCTGGGATCATGACCTAAGCTGAAGGCAGACGCTTAACCCACTGAGCTACCCAGGTATCCCCCCTTTTTGCTATTTTGTAAAAAAAATTAAATTTGGAAGAATCTGTTCTTTGAATATTTTGCAGAACTTGTCTGCAAAACCACCTGTGGACTCTATTTTTTACTTTGTCTGATTTTGCAATTCAGATTTTTCTTGATATTTATATCAACTATTCATAGTTTTAAATTATTAACATTAAATTATTCAAATGTGTCCCTTATGCTTTAAATATCCATCATATCTTAGCCTCCCTTTATCATTATTAGTATTGATATAGATATTCTTTTTCACTTTTTAAAATCAATCTTGCCAGGGATTTTTGTATTTCAATTGTCTTCTCAAAGAGTTAGCATTTGTTTTTATTCATACTTTATATTATACATCATTTTCATTTCACATTAACTTCTGATCTTCATTATATCTTTCAAATATTTTGTAGAATTTATTCTATTGTTATGCCTAATTTTGAGTTGGCAAATATTTCTATAAAGGGTTAGAAAGTAAATATTTTAGGGTTTGTGAGCTGTACATCTTCTATTATAACTGTTTAATTCATGCCTCTGTGGCATGAAAGCAGCCCTAGACAACATGTGCATGATTCGGCATAACTGGGTTCCAATAAAACTTTATTTATAAAAATAGGGACAATATTTTGCCCATAGACCATGGTTCATTGAGTCTTGGCCTAACTTTTTGTATTCAGTATGTGCTCTATAGACTTCTCGAGGGCTCGCTGGGAAATTTTCAGGAGGTAAGCCCAAAACTATTTTCATGATAATGCTAGGATGTTATTTGACTTTTTCACTATGTTACTTTGAACTAACAGTGCAAAAGCAAGGGTGGATAAAATTACTGGCATCTTAACACAAATCAAGGCAGTGGTCATTGTATTAATCACCAATGCATTCTCTCTATAAAAATAAATGCCAATTTCACTTAAGAATGACTTTAAGGAAACAGTAAACATCATTAACTTTATTAAATCTTGATTCCTAATTATGTGTCTTTTTAATACTCTGTTGAATTAGGATTTATACATAAAACAATTCTGCTGCATTTTAAATATGAAAATTGTCTTGAGGAAAAGCACTATGTGATTCTCAGAGTTGCAAGCTCAACTAGCCATCCTCATCATGGAACACCATTTTCACTTTGAAGAACTAGACAGACTATGGGTACATAGCTTTTAGTATTTAGCAGACATTTTCTCAAAAATGATTGAAATGAGCCTGGAAACAACTGAAAGTATGTATTACCAATGTGAAAATTTGAGCCTTCAAGTAAAATTAGAATTTAATATTGCTATCCGGCACTGTGCGCTTGACAGCTTACGAACACTTAAAGACTGTTTCAATGAAATCAGTGGTTTATTAATAAGTGTATTTTTTAAAAGATCTTATTTATTTATTTTACAGACAGAGATCACAAGTAGTCAGAGAGGCAGAGAGAGAGAGAGGGAGAAGAAGGCTCCCTGCTGAGCAGAAAGCCTGATGTGGGACTCCATCCCAGGACCCTGAAATAGTGACCTGAGCCGAAGGCAGATGCTTAATGACTGAGCCACCCAGGTGCCCTGTATTTTTTTCATACACCAAAATATGTCAACATTCAGAAGATCTTTGTAACTCAGCATACCAATATTTTCCAGATTATCAATACATGTTGTTACAAAATCACGCATGGGTAAAAGATTCATTCAAAGTGCAAGACATACCAATAGATCTTAGCGTAACAGACCATGAAAGATTCATTGATGTGGTTTCAGATTCCACATTGCAACTAACCTTTAAAAGATTACCACTAGTGGAGATTTGGCATAGTATCAAAGAAAAATTTTCACAATTACATAAAAAAGCTGTAAAAAGTGCTCTTCTTTTCCCAATACATGTCTGTGTGAGGCCAGATAGTCTTTATATACTTCAGCCAAACTAATATATTATAGCAGATTGAATGCAAAAGCAGATACAAGAATCTAGCTCTATTCTGCTAAGTCGGACATTAAAGAGATTTGCAATAATGTAAAACAATTCCATGATTCTCACTAAATACTTAAGTTTGGGAAAATATTTTTATTAAAATATAATGTTATATGATGGATTTATTATTACTTTTAAATGAATTAATGTATGTTTCAAACATTTAATTTCTAATTCTGTAAATATTGACTGTTACAATCATGTAAGTTAAAGATCTCTGGAGCCCCTTGATAATTTTTTTTAAAGATTTTATTTATATTTGAGGGAAGAGAGAGAGCATTTGAGCAAGCATGGGGTGGGGGCAGGTTGGGGCAGAGAGAGGGAGAAACAGATGCACTGCTGAGTAGAGAGCCTGGGGTCTCAATACCAGGACCCTGGGATATGACCTGAGCTGAATGCTGATGCTTAACCAGATGAGCCACCCAGGCACCCCAAGCCCTTGATAATTTATAAGAGTGTTACAATGTCCTGAAACTTGAATGTTTGAGAATGACCAGTTTAGCTTATTAAATTGGATACATAGCTCATTAATTTTTAGACTTTTTGAAAAATGTAATTATTTTAGATTATAAATGACCTTTACAATCTGTTTTCAACTGTATTTCATATGTTTTGGTATATAATACTATTAATATCAGTCAGTTATAAGTGAATATTACATTGTAATTGTGATATTTGCTTTGACCTTGAGTAATTTAGAAAAATATGTTTTTAATTTCCCAAAATGTACAGATTTTAATTTATTTTGTTATTGACCTCTAATTTAATTGCCTCTATCTATATAATACCAATTTTTTGAAATTTGTTACACTTATTGACATCTTAATATATGGTAACATTTATAAAGATCCCATATGTATTTGAAAATAATATGTGTTGTCTATTTTTAGAGTTAGTTCTGTAGATGTTCATTTAATCATGTTTGCTCATAATAAAGCTCAGTTATTCTCTATCTTTACTAATGTACTATCTACTTTACTTGATCAATAATTGAGGGAGGTATGTTAAAATCTTCCACTGCAGTGGGGATTTTGTCCAGTTCTCCTTATACTATCAATACTTCCCTTTCATATTTCCAGGCTACTTTATTAGATCAACTCAAGCATGGGATAGTTATAATTCTTGCTAAATTAAAATTCTTATTGGAAGTAATCCTTTTACTCCGAAATAATGTTTGTTTTTTTTTTATCTTAACGTCGATTTTGTTTGACGCTAATACCACTCCTCTTCTTGTATTGTGGTTAGCATTTGCCTGCTATTTTTCATGCTTTCAGTTTCAGTCTTTTATCTTTAAACCTTGGTTGTATCTCTTATAAAATAGCAATGGATTTTATTTTTAATCAATGTGACAAACTCTATCATTTAGTAAGCATATTTAATCTATTTGTATTTGTTATAACTATAATTTTAGATTGTTTCTACCATCTTGCCTCTTTTTATTCCTATTATAATTGATTGAGTTAATTTGTTTATTTGTTAAATGTGTATTTTTATGTTAATAAATGTTAAATGTTTTATTATAAATGTATTATTTATATTAATAAAAGGTTAATGTTTACTATTACATTTTCCCTTTTGTGGATTGAAAAGTTATGCATGCCATTTCTATAATTTTAAGGTCACTCTTCAAATTTTTCCAATGCACACTAACTTAATGAAGTATCAACTTAATAATGTCTTATCCTGAATAATATGAAGATCTTAGAACATTTTTACTGTGACCTGCCCCCATGACTTTCATGCTGGTACTGCCCAGTATTTTAATCCTATGTCTTTTGAACTCTATAAATTAATTCTTATTTTTAAATTAACTTATACAGACAGAAAACATACTTTAAAAAAAAAAGATTTTATTTATTTATTTGATAGAGAGAGATCAGTAGGCAGAGAGAGAGATGGAGAAGCAGGCTCCTTGCTTGCGGAGCAGAGAGCCTGATGCGGGGCTTGATTCCAGGACCCTGAGATCATGACCTGAGCCGAAGGCATAGGCTTAACCCACTGAGCCACTCAGGTGCCCCCAGAAAACATACTTTTAAAAATTATCTATGCATTTAATAAGTTGCTTGTTTACCTTGTTATCTTACACTGCAACTACTCCTCCTGGCCTCATTTTTATTCTCCATGAAGAGAAGAGAATGTTCTTTAGAAATCCCTTTAAGGAAGATTTGCTAATGATAAACATGCTTTTGTTTATACTACAAGCTCTCATTTTTTCAAAAGATAATTTCCAAGGTACACAATTCTATGTAATTCCACCACACCCCCCACCTTCTTTTATGGTATCCATTATTGCTGATGCAAAGTCTGCTGTCAGTAAAATTGTTGTTCCTATCCAGGTGTTTTTTTTCCTCACTTGCTGCTGGTAAGAGTTTTCTGTTTGTTTTTGATAATCTGCAAATGTACTGTAGTACATCTAGATGTGGATGTTTCCTATTTATACAGCTTGCTATGATTTTGCTTCCTTTGTAGATTCATCTCTTTTATCCATTCCAAGAAATTCCAAGCTGTTAACTCTTTGATTATTACAGCTCTTTCATTCTATTTTCTCTTTATGACTCTCATTCTGTCTCCCATGACTCTGAACCAGTCTCATATTTTCTATCTTTTTGTCTCTCTGGAAAACTTTAATCACTTATCCAGATCTACATTTCCATTTACTATTTTTTACCCATCATTATCTGTTTCTAATTGCAATAATATTTTTATTCATAAAATTTGGGTGTTTTTCATTTTTGTTTTCATTTTACCAAAAATGTTCAAGGAATTTTTAAGGACTCTTGGAAACTTACTCATTTTTATGCTTTTTTATTTACTTAAATATTACATAAACTTTTTTTATACTTTTATTTTATATTGCACACCTACCAATGTAATCTCTGAAGTCCTTAAAACTCTTGATTTTTGCTGTTTCAGCTCATGGTCAGTTACTGCAGCTGGTTTTCTTCTGTGTTAGAGGGTTTTTGTTTTTTAATTGTGGGCTCATAATTTAAGTGGTTTTCATCTCTGGGAATCAAATGGCTCTAAACTGGGGTGCTTTCCTCTAAAACCCTTTTTCATTTGTTTCTGCAAGAAAACTACCAAGCAGAGAACATTTATTCCCATTTGAGAATCCTGGATTTATATGAAAATACCAAGTTTAGCTTTTCCACTGTAGCTATTGGCTTTTTGATAAGAAAAAGTAGGGTACCACTGCAGTATTTGAGTAAGGAATTGACTTAACCTCACTTAAGTTTTAAAAAGAGCACTCTAGACTCACAATGAAAACAGACTACAGGAGAGAAGCCAGAGATGGGACAAAGTGAGGGCATGGGCAAGGGAATGATTACTGAACGTGGAATTTAAGCTAGGCAGTGAGGAAGGGGAGGTCATCAAGGGGGAGAGGGATACTGAGACGCTGGTACTATCAGTGGATCAGAGATCCCAGTAGGGTTAAAGAATTGTTGGAGATGGACCAGCCAGAGTCAGCTGCACAGATAAGAAGTGATACTGAATGCCTGGAAATGAGATTATCCAGGGGTTTAAGCTATTATAATGATAAGGTCTAGACTACCTGGGCATGAGGGGCTGAGGTAGGGTGGAGGTCAAGACCTTTAGACGAGAGGATATTAACAGGATCATCTACTTTATATTGAGAACCCCAAGAATTAAAGCAAGAAGAGAAATTCTTTTCTCTTTGTTTACTTGTATGATGAATGGAAGAGCTATGCACTTTTGGAGAGGAAGAGAAATACTTCACTACAATTTTCTTTTCTAGAGAGACTATAAAGCAAAGTTCATACACCACTCCTGAGTCTTGGGTTCTCTGGTGACACCTCTTCAGTCATTATCATGATACCTTGAGGAAGAAAAACCAAATCATTTGTGTTTCCAATTTAAAACAAAAACAAAACAAAACCGAAAAGCCTGGTAAATGAGAGGCATAGCTCTCCAAATTCCATTTAGCATAGAAATAATTTCAAGATTTTCTGGGAAATGGTGATTATGCATCTTTTTGTCGGTGATTTTTCTATTTTCTATAATCTTACTCCTAAGTGAAGTCCCCACTGTCAAAAAGTCTATTTTATGTCCTAAATTCAAGTCTAAGTGTCATCTAGCCAGAGTTTGGTTCTTCTTCTCTAGTAATGCTATTTTGCTATCAGGTGGGCTTTATTGTTCTTCCTTTATTCAGTCAATATACTGTATCCCCATGCCAAACACTTAACTGTTTTGTCATATTCCACTGCCTAGACCCCTATCACCATTCAGCACAGGTACACAGACTTCTTTAACCTCTTCTTAATCAATTTGTTTCAATAATCATTTGGAGTTTTCCTGATCTGGATCAAATCTATATTTTCCTTTTCTTTATGGTATTAAAGTAGATGCAGACATGGTACCCCCGGGCTTTTAAAAGATAGAGGTCTCTGTTTCCTGCACCGAGCCCCAAGGATTAGAGGGCTGTTTCTAATTATTCTAATTCTGAAGCATTTTCTGCCACCTCACCCAAGGTAGCTATGGTGGGCCTAAGCAAATGATCACTGATAGAGAGCAATTTATGTTCTTCTAAAACTATCTATCACAATTACTCCATAACTACTTCACGAGTTCAACATCACAATCTACTGTCACCTTTATCTGAGTTGGTTCATTTTCTAAATCACTAACAAAGGCAAATGAATAAACAAATAAGGCTTTACTACTGTCTTTGAGACCCAACCATTAAAAAGCTTCCTTTCTTGCTTCAAGTCAGATTTCGGTTTGCAAACACTGACTAAGGTCTTGCTGTAGGTCTGACTCTGTGAAACATGTTCTCATAGGCCTTGTCTCATCAAATCCTCACACCAACTCTTTGAAGATATTTTGTTTTTACATATGAAAATGGAGATTGGAGAAATTAATAAATTATATAATGTCAGATTTGAACATGGATTTGAGTTTTTCCAGCTCCAAGTTTTTATCCTCTATTCCATCTCTACATATTAATTCCTGTTGCTTACTTTATTTTTCTTTTAACCTCTTTAAATAGCCATATCTAAATCTAGTTTAATTTTTTCTTTATCTAAAATATGTCACCTATTGTTTTAGCATAGGAGACATAATTTTTAATCATTTATGCTAACTAAATGGAAATAGATGAGCTTAGTTCAGGTTTTTTGATTTTTGATTTATTATTTTTTTAACAAAGTCTATTTAAATAATACCCTGCTTACCTGGCAAGGTAGAATTTTAGAAATTATTTCAACTGCTCATCTGTCTACAGATAAAAACATCAAATTATTTGGGGGCAAGTTTTCATCATTGTGAAAGTCTTCACTTAAGTGAGCTTCTTTTGTTAAGAGAATGTTGGAGGAGAAGGGTGAAGAATTATTGCCACAGGGAAAGGCCCGTAGTGAAAAATAGTGGCTTGCTAAAGATGGTACTTTTTGGGATTCTATAGTATAGAGAGTTCTGGAAATGGAATTTACCAATTTTTATAAGAAGATCAAGGCTCTCTGATTGTCTAAGATTCAAGGTGATGGATAGCTCTCATATTAAACTATAGCCGCTCTGTCCAAGGTCCATTGACAGGAGAGGTCCCCAAAGAGCCTGAAGAAAAATCTACCAGTAGGACGAAGGGGCCTGGCTCACAACTTGACCTCAATACATCCAGGGGTTGGGTGGGAGAACTCATTCCAGTACCGCCTGTACCTCTGTGTAGAAGGCCTCTGGATCCAGCCACCCTGAAACAATTGTGGGATTTGAAGAATGAAACGGCTACTCACAAGACACTGAATGAAAAATCTATTATTTTGATTCCTCAGGAAAGGCAGGCAGACCCCACTGTATCCCTACAAGTTCAGGACCAGTCTTCAACAGTGACATCTTGAAGCTGAAGTATGGAATGGTTCCATCATCCTTCCAACAGTACAATTCCTCAGGATTGATTCCTGGACAATGCAGAAGCGGGTGGACCTCAAAATTGAAATATGAAACTTCCTGAAAATAAATGCACATGGGATTTCAAGCACTTTATTGAAAAATTAAAATTGATTGGTTATTGCACCTTAAGATTGGAAGGCCGACTTTTGTGCACACACTGACTGTACTCTTGCCACATTTTCCTACCTACTTCTTCTTCTCTTTCTCCCTCTTCTTCATCTTTTAGTAATCTCTATACCCAACGTGGGCTTGAATTCATGATCCCAAGATCAAGAGTCACATGCTCTACTGACTGAGCTAGCTAGGCACTCCTCTTAGCTACTTCTAAATGACTCTCTCTGCCCCCTTCTTTCTGTCTTTTTTCCAATTTTTTTCCTGTATCTACCCAGTTAATCTTCCTAAACTCTCAATTATTTCCAAAAAGTTTGCAATGCTTATCTCTGCCTACAAAACAGAATCCAGATTCCTCATCCTGCTATCCGACCATAATTCAGAGTCTGACCCCCACATACTGAAAGGATGTAGAAAAAAAAAGAAGTATTTATTATCTCTTATGAGGCACTTTATATCTGCTCTTCTCATTTAATTTTACCTTCATTTTATCCATTATCCTCCTTTTAATTGAGGTGTGAATGACATACAGTAAAGTGCACAAATCTTAAGTGTACAACTCAGTAAATTTTTACATACATATCTACCTGAGAAACTATTATTGAAATCAAGTTGCACACCTCCCAGGCTGTGCTTCCCAAAGTGCAGATCTCCTGACCATTATTACCATAGATTAATTTTGCCTGTTTTGAACTTTAAATAAATGTAATTGTACAATGTGTATTCTTGCGTCCAGCTTCCTTCAATGAATGTTTTCTTTCACTCAACATAATGTGATACCACTATAGAATTATATGCTCTTTTTCAATACATGTAATAGTTCATCATGTGAATATAATCTAATTTACTAACTTATTCTTTTAAAATGATGGGCAAATAGTTTCCTCTTTCTTTGGTCATAATGAATAAGACTCCAA
The DNA here is from genome assembly GCF_009829155.1 of Mustela erminea. Lineage (NCBI taxonomy): Eukaryota > Metazoa > Chordata > Mammalia > Carnivora > Mustelidae > Mustela > Mustela erminea. The sequence goes on from NC_045623.1 coordinate 36,170,784, forward strand.
TGAATATTTGTGGATATGTCTTTTTGTAAATATAAGTACTTATTTATCTTAGGTATACTACTAGGAGTAGAATGTCTGAGTTATAGGGTGTATGGATATTCAGACTCATAGAAACTAACAGTTTTCCAAACAAGTTAAAACAATTTATATTCCAACCAGCAAACAATGTGTAAGAATTCCATTGTTCCACATTTTTTAGAACACTTGGTACAGAAAGTCCTTTTAATTCTAGCCAACCTAACAAGTGTGTAGATAATATCTCACTATGATTGAAATTTTCGTTTCCTTTTGATAAACCCTACTAACCTTCTTTCCATGTGCATATTAGCCATTTGGATATCATTTTTTAATGAAGTGCCTGTTCATGTTTTTTGCCCATGTCTTTTATTGAACAAGTGCCTTTTCTTATTGTTTTGCAGTAGGTCTTTAAGTATTTTGGATTCAAGTTCATTAGCAGATATTTTACATATATTAAAAAATAGATGTAGGTATAAATATAGGTATGCAAATATCTTCTCTCAGTCTGTGGTTTGTCCCTTTATTCTCTTAATGGAAATTTTTGATTGATGGAAATAGTTTAATTTATCAATCTCTTATTGCACAGTTAGCTTTGTTTGTATCCAGTTTAAGAAATCTTTCCCTTTCCCCAAATCATGGAAATAAGACAATATTTTCTCATGTTTTCTTCTTAAAGTTTCATTGTTTTATATTTCACTTTTAGGATTATAACACATTTTCAATTAATTTCCTTTGTTGAGATAGCAGTACCCACTTTTGAATTCCATTCAAGGCAGATTGATAAACTCATTGTGTTCTCATTACTCATCTTTTTAAAAAAAATACTAATATTGGATAATTCTGGCTTTTTATTCCTGCTAAGAATTCTATGGTCTCCTATATCTGAGTCCTCAGCTTGATTCCCGTCTGTGCTTTAGATTCCTGAGTCTGAAAGGCACTTATTTTTTATTGCTTTGCACTGTTAGCTACTTTTATGGTTGTGTTACCTTGCTTCCAACTAGACTGCACACTTCTTGATGGTAGGAATTGCCCATAAAGGTTACCCAGCATTCTGTACATCATGGCCGGTCCAAAAACAGGAGACGGCAGCTCATTAACATGTGTGCTTTCTTCTTCAAGACCATCAGGGGGACTGCTCAGTACTGTCTGTTGCACAGCCCTTCCTGTGAGTCCTGTTCCCATCACGTTGACAAACACATTGAATTCAATGGTACAATTTTTAATATCATTAGGCTGGTATTTCCAGGCCTTTCAGGGAGTATTCTCCAGATCTATCTCCATAGTCTTATAGAGAGTCATTCCATTCTTTCAGCATTTCCCATGTCTGCTGATTCATTAACACCCCTCGGTTTTCATTAATGGCTTGACCAGCGTGTTCTATTTTATTTTATCATTAAGGTAGAAAGCACAGGGAACTTTTTTGATGTATCTCCTTTAGAATTAAAAGGAAGGGAAAGTATCAAACAGATTTAAAATCTCCACACTCCTTTCCCACTCCCCAGGGAGAGAAAAAATTCAGTGGGTCTAAATTTGTTCCCTGTCTTCCTTAACAGCCACCCGCGTCTGTCATCTAGATCTGTTGATTTCCAAATGTGTCAGTGTACCTGTTCAAAATTTTTTTCTGTTTTGTGACTCTAACAGAGGTGTCAGGATTTTTAAAGTATTTTTTTTATACCCCTCATTTTAAAAGAGTTTAAAAACAGAGTATTACCTCACTGATTGGGATTCATATTAGTGGTCTTGCTTGCTTTCCCATATGAGGTACAAATGCCTCTTCTTCAACTTAGCTACTTTATTCAGCTTATTCATTCTGGTTTTTGTCATAATTATCATTTCCTCTTTAAAAAAAAAAAAAGAATAGGTATTATGAGAAATTTCTCTAGGGTTCCCTCCCAATTTCCTCACTGCCATTACAGAGCCTCTGTCCCATCAGTCTTGATCAGGCACGTTGGATATTCTTACTCTTTGCGTTCTTCTTTTCTCAGAGCAATTGTAATCTGCTTTAATTATGGTGGATACTCCAGCAGCCTGCCCTTCTCCTGGGCTTTAGTATTCCCTCCTTCAATACCATACTCACTAGATTTTTTTTTTTAATTCCCCCAAATTAGCTCTCTTGAATTCTAATGCCCTGATAGGACTGCCTGCATTCTGGTTATGAGCACGAGCCCACCAGGTTTCACAAATGCAGAGGAAGGCAAAGCTTTCTGCATTTCTGCATGCCTCTGACAGCCCTCCTTCATTCCTCAGACCCTCACAGGCCCGGAGATTTGCCTTTTTCTCTACTTAAACTGCTCGAGCGACCCTGCCTGAGAGAAGGAGGGGAAACATTGTTTTAGATGCCTGATAAATGACATGACTTTTGACCCTCCTGTCTTTTTAAAAATCTCCCCAGTGATAGAGATTTTTTAAAATAGAAATTTATCTGTAAATATAATTATTAATTTCTTTTTTAAATTTCATACACTCTATACTCCAGTTTTCACTCAATTCTGCAGCATAACTCAGATCTCCGATTAGATGATCTTAAACCCCTGGCCAGTGCTATCCCCTTGCAAGCTCCCTCTCTACTATCCGCTGGAATTTTCACATATTTACTCCAGTACCATGCCATTCTCCATCCGTACTTGTTCTCATGCATACACACACACACACACACACACACACACACACACACACACAAGCGAATAGCTCTTTTTTCCCACAAAAACATTGACTTTAATCATCTCAATACAACAAAACAAGAAATATTTATTCTTATTTTTATGAGGGTAGAGATTTCAGAGACTTCATGTTTATCTCTGAAGAGCAAAGGTTTAGGATATCTGCCCTTGGGTGAGGGAGATACACTCAGTTAATGTCATGCTCATTGTAAATTCATAACTGACTCCCAGTCCCACCCTTACCCTATAACCACTTTGCCTTCTTATTCTTATTACTGTATCAGCTGAAATGTATTCAGTTATGTTAGAGAAAACACAACTCAAACTATCTAAACAAAAAAGAGGGATTTATGATTTACAAGTGAAACACCCAGAAATACGGCAAATATCAAGGGAGGCTTAATCCAGTCACTCAACAGTGTCACCCAGTACTTTTTTCTTTGTTTTTCTGTTCTATTTTGGTGATGTCACTTCATTTTAAAGACGACTCCTACTGTAGTGCTCAAGTGATATCACCAATGTCCTGGGCCTATGTATTTCCTCTTTCTGGTCCAGGAAAAAAAAAAAGAGCACTATTTTGGCATTTCTAGCAAATCCTGCTATTCCTCTGATTAGACCAGCTTTGGTCGCATGGACCATCTTAAATCACTGAGACTGGTCAAGGGCATGCATTCACAGGCTTACCTTAGGTCGCAGGATCTAACTCTGAAGTCAGGAAAGGAAACTATTTTCCTAGGAAGCACGCATTTCACAAAATGGAAATTAGAGGGAGGAAGAGGAGGAAGATACTTTCTGGAAGCAACCCAAACAGTTGAACTTTATAAAAATCCTATGCCAAACTAGGTTGAGTTTACTGAACCTATGCTGCAGCCCAGTTGTAATGAGGACAATAGGAAAACCTTCCTAATGCCTGCTCTCATCTTAAACAGAACATACATACATACAAACAGGACAAGACCTATGTCCTGACCCTCTTCTTCCTCTCTCTCTCCTTCTCCCTCATCTTCTCCTTCTCCTTCTTCTCCTAAATTTCAGTAGAGTTGACACATAGTGTTACATTAGTTTCAGGTGTACAACATAGAAATTCAGCAACTTCATATATTATGCTATGCTTATAGGTATAGCTACCACTTGTCACCATACAAGCCTATTACAATACCTTCGATTGTATTCCCTAGGTTATACCTTCATCTCTGTGACTTCTTCATCTGCCATCTAGAGATACACCTCGCTTCTAACAGGAAATAGTTTGGGTACTTGGGCAGGTGACTTAAAGTCTTTCTGTTTTTATCTCTCCTGTGATTGAATGTTGTTTTAAAGGCAAATCCAAGTGACACTAAAAGTTGTCCACTTTGTGGTCCTATTAAGTCAGATTTTTAAAAAATAATAATTTCTACATCACAAAGCAAGAAAAGATTTCTAAATATTTTCTTAAGACAGTGTTTATCTACTACAATAAAAGCAAATGTTGCTAGGCTGCGATGAACAAATGTTTTTCTTTGGGATAATAAATGTATTTAAATACATAGCATTCAAGGGGTTCAAAAGCAGGACCCAACTTATATGGCTTTGCCTTGGATTATTAGTCTTTTGAAATCCAATTATAGCAAGATAGATCCTCAGGGTTCCCTGCCAAACAAGAAAATGCTCAGGTGAGAACAGGGGCATAAGAGGTGAGCTGTTCCAAGTGTCACTCTTTCCTCCACAGGATCATTACTGGTGAAAGAGATACAATGCATCGCACCAGGGAGTCTATAAACAAGCAAACTTCTTTCCCATCTTTCCTTCCTTCCTTCCTTCCTTCCTTCCTTCCTTCCTTCCTTCCTTCATTCCTTCCTTCCTTCCTTCCTTCCTCTTTCCTTTAACTGAAAAAGAGTTTAACTGTTCTTTTCCTTTCTACATCTATCTAACCTCAGATGTTTTGAATTCAGCTAGATGGTATGACTATCCAAGGCCCATTGTGAGGTGAATGGGGTAAGGGGAGGCTTGGAGACACTTTCTAGACTCAACTGAGGTTCAGAGAAGTGAAGTGACCTACTTGGTTCACTCAAAAAAAGAAACTAATTCTCAGAACTCTGCCCCAGGTGAAAGAGCAGTATCTGAGTTCTCGTTGACATCACATCTTGTTGAAATTGAAGAGACAGATGAAGTAAAAAAAAAAAAAAATTACCAGAATTTAGCATATAGTTTCTTTAGGAATAACGTTAAATATCCTAAGTCCTTTTAAGGTTATTCAGAATGTCACCTATATCTTCCTGTTTGTTTTTTCAGTTCGGTGTTCATGACTGACTATAAAGTTTTCAAGAAGGTTTGTGTATTTGCCCAGCATCCAGGAAGGAACTGGGGAAATGCTCTTTAATTTCATGACTTCTCCAAGATGTCTTATTGGAAAACATTAATGCCATTTTTTTCCCCAAAAGCTTTATGAAGTTTTCTTATCTATCAGCTTCTGAGCTGGGACAAAATTGAATTAACTCATGTTTTGAGAAGGTACCTACATTTTCCTATGTGGTTTATAAATCATTCAAGATCACTTATTGATGTAACCTCAATGGAAAGCTTACAACCACCTAGTTCCTTCAAATGTGTCCTACTAAAGAAAGATTCCTTTCGGTAGTCTTTAAGAAAAATATAGACATTCAACCAAAAGTCTGCCACTCCCCAAATATGAATGTCCACAGAACCATGATATTTAAGAATCTATTTACTTTTCCATCTTGAAATTAAAAATAAAATTTACTTCCTTCTTGGTTCTTTACTATAACCGGATTAACCAGTAAGTAAATTTTTGTTCTGAAGACATCATAATTGATTATTCAGAGTGCAGTGCTTAGAATTTTCATGGGTTCCAAGACCAGTTGTGACCTACCTACTGCTAGTAAGCAGTAGCATATCCTTTATTAGACAGTTTAGTTTCCAGTGAGCCAAGTGTGGCTTTGCTATTTTTTGAAGGGTCTTGGGCAGAGTCTTAAAACAGAGGTCTTGACAACACAGAGTTTTTTAGTTTAAAAAAAAAAATAAAAGGCAAATACTTCTGAAAGAACCTAGTAGAATTCCTAAGACATAACCTGAAAAAAGCAGCAAGTCATGTGACCTTGCTATCCATTAACCTTAATTCTAAGGCCAGAGGTCAGGGTCATTCCTATAGTTAAGTCCCTCAGGTGGGGTTAAGGGAATACAAGGTGACAATCTGGAGGACAATTTACAAGCCAGGTATAATCATCTGAAATGCTGATTCTGTGTCATCTTAAGAATTTATGGCAGCTAGAAGGAAAGCAAATATGTTGTACTAATTCAGATAGTTACAGCTTCCTTCCCTGTTACCCTGTACAGGAAAACTCCTACAGAAGTTGTAAATCTCACCTTTCTGCAAAACTAATGAGATGGTGTCACTATGTGGGGGGAATGACCTGGGGCCCTATGAACAGGAAGCTGCATTAAAGGGGGCTTCCGAAAGTTTCACCTGGAAACAGAACTAACCAGGACACTAAAACAGACTCCATGTCAATGAGTTGTTCGTCATCTGTGGAGGTGATACCCGAACCCATAACTATGAAAAGGAAAGTTTGTTGATTTTTACAATATAGGGTTTTCTAATAACTGTGGTAATAGACTTGTTCCTTGAGCCAGGAATAGTTGTCTCTTCTCCTTTGTCTTTTATTGAATCATTTGTTCAATAAACAATCATTGACTATCTAGACACTTTGCTAGATTCTGCAGAAACAAAAAATCTTGAGGAGTCATCGTTTGGTAAAGAAAGGAGTTATGAAAACAAATAAAACCAAAGTAATGAAACCAGTACTATAAGAGAAATGATAGCATCATGACCAGTGGCAGGATTTGCAAAATGGATAATTGGAGTTCAGAATTTAAACTCTGGCCATGAACCAGAATGGTGTTGAGAGCCTCAGAAGTGATTGAACTGAAGACCATGACCTCATGTCTGTAATATTCAACTAACCACAGAGAAAACAGTTCAGATGGTAAAGGAAAAGACTTCAGACACATCCCTCTGGCCTAGGTCTTGCTTTTCAAGGTGCCTTGCCTGTGGTTGAACTGCATTGTTAAAACCACTTGGCTGGATGTAAGCTACTTATTTTACATTAAAATTGAACCCTGGGCTTCCTTGCACATATTCTTAATTAATTAATTTCTTCTTTCATTAAGCAATAGATCATAGATGAGGACTTCAGGATATAGAATGAGGCTTCTGGATCATTTATAAATTATCAACTTGGGATACCCAGTTATTGGGTCTGTGTCCTGCAGCTGCCTCATCCCCCCACCCCTGTCCCCCACCAACACACACCATCTCTAGAGACAACTTGGTCCCTGCCAGACTCAGAGTCATCCCTAAGGAAACTGTGGCTTCTGAGGAAAAGCACTGCAATATTTTCATATAGATAAGAGCGGGTAAAAATTAACTTCAGGGGCAATGTCGAAGGGTAAGGATTGATATCTGTGGAATTAGAAGGGGTTGAAGCATATAGAAATAGAAAGCATATTATCCATCATTACCCCTACATGGAGAAGAGCTCCTGTCACACAGAAGGACCTACACCAATACTGAAGGAATGGAGATGACAAATGACAGCATGGGTTCTAGTGGGCTGAAAGAGATGTCCTTTTGATTACTTGTGTTTTACCTGGCACTGTAAGAGGTAGACTATAAGAGTGTTTTGCATGCATCATCTCATTTGATATTGCCTATTTTGCACAGATGACGAAACAGAGGTTGAAAAAAGTTAAGAACTTTCTAGGGACTTTCCTCAAGGCAACACAGTGAGTAGCTGCCAGGTCCAGAACTCAAATTTGGGTCTGAATTATTCTTTTTCTGATACCTTATTTATGTCACAGTAATAACCTTACCACTTATATGGGTCCTGTAAGATAAAATGACTTCATGTTTGAGCACCCTTTCCTGCCCCATGTTAATGCATGAATAATAAAAGGGAGTACATGAGGGAATGAATATCAGTACGTGAGGAAGAAAGAAGGCATCATTCTAGATAATTGTGGCTGATGGCCAGTTCTCTACGTGGTTCTCCAGGAGTTAAACAGCCCCACTCCCTAATGGTAAATTCCTTGGGGGGAGTCATACTGTCGTTGCCACATCCCCCATGTCCCTGTAGGAAGAACTCAGCAAAGAGCACACACTCATTGACTGCCCTTCAGTGGAGGCCATGCTGTTTAAATTGCTCCCCTCAAATGTCTTTAATTCTTAAAGGAAATCTTAAAAAATCCAACATCTTCTGGAAGCATATCAAGTATCCAACATTCTCTGGAAGCGTATTGAATATGATAATACCAGGGGTTAGAGAACAGAGACAAGTGATCTGAATTCACCTTTTGCACATCTTTTCTGAATTAGCCATTACCTTTGAGTTTTCCTGTGGACTATAAGTGTCCTACAAAACAGTCCATCAGCCTTCCCTTCACTGCATGGGAATTAATTGTTGATGTTAGGAGTTCCAGTCAAGGATGATATTAAAAATATTTATCAACTATTTTTTTTACATTTACCAATACATGTAGGATCCAACTGGAATGGATCACAGCTGGGAAAAGCCAATACCACTGTACCAGGCCCCACCTATTGAGTATTAGCTCTTCCTGAACTTAAATTCAAATCAGTGTTTCCCTCACTGAAATGAAGTCTTGAAGTGAAATATTATGAAATGAAGATTAATCACAATGTAATAAGACACACACACACACACATGCTCACCAACCTGAACAAATATCTAAATTTTGTCCTTCAAATGAACCAATCACCTCAGGAGGATAATACAATTATTTAATGTGCTGTCATTGCTCAAAACACTTTTAAAACTCCTCTTGGAATTGCCTTCAGGGTCAGTTTATGAACCACAAAAGATAATTTACCTCTCTTTTTTATAGTCGCACCTCATTTTTGACAAATTTATAACACCTATCTTCATTATCTTTAATCAGAAATGGCTCTAAATAACTTCTAGCTCTTTCCAAAACTCAACTTTCAAAAGATAAAGGTAAGTCTCAGTTTGCAAATAAATATAATACAGGTCATGGCAGAAACTCACAAAGGGTAAAATTATATTTTTTCATACAAAATTTGGCTGCTTTTAAAATATATCTATAGCAAAAGTCCAATAAGAAAAGGTAGTCTTTTATTGCTCAACCTTTGAGTCCACGTGCCTCACTCGCACTCCCACCCACAGGAAATGCTTGGTCCCTGGCCTCTCTTACTCAAGTAGCCATGTGTTGGACCATGTGACTGGTCCAACATGTGACGGGACTATCGAAACCGTACTCCTCATTTACAGATCATTATACCAGGGATAGATGCCTGATTCAGAACAGCCAATCTGCAAGCTTGTCAATACATATAGCCTGGTTCAAAAGATGAACTGAGCCAATTTTGAGACATGAATTAAGAAAGATAAAAATAATTTTCCAGCACCATGGGAGCTGAAACTGAAAAGTCACAATATTACCAGAAGAAGTGGGGACTAAGCAGAGAGAAGGCACGATTGCCAAGATAAACTGAAGTTATGAAGGAATGAAAACTATGGTTAAGCAGGAGAAACAGGTCGGTAGAGACAAGAGAACAGAGCAGATGGCCTAGGAGGGGCATATATGCTTTGGGAGACCACAGTGAACACTTCCAGGTTGTCTTCCCACATTGATTCTCTCCTTAGCAACCCCATTTTCCTTTGGCAACTCCATGATCCTGAGCATGTGACTCCATCCTCACTATCAGGGTGAGACAGTGACCGAGGCTAAGCCAACAAGCTATCAACGGGCCACCGTGATTGGTGTAGGGGGAGGAATGTGGTCTAAGCAATTATGGTGTAAATCAGACTTTGTTGTAAAGGCTGGAAAAGAATCCCTCTGTCTCCTGTCTGCAAAAAATAAGAAAAGACCATTTCTGAGAGCCACTAGCAACCATTTTAGAATCAAAGTTGGTCAACGTAAGAAAAAAACTGGCACTTGGAAAGACGAGCAGTGACACAGAGACGAAATGTCCTTGGGTCTTCCATCCTGTTTTGAAGCTGCTGGGTGGGGTTTTATCAAAGCTCTGCCTCTCCCAGCACCCTGCCACCCCACCCCTGCCCCACACCCATTTTTAAAACTGAAACTGCTCAGCCTCCTTTATTGTTTAAGCCACTTTGATTGGCTCTTCCTACTTACAAACAAAAGTATACTGACACAGAGAGGATAGAAACCTGACTCCAGAAACTCTTCAGTTCCTAAAATTTCAGTTTAAATTTTAGTATATGTTTAATCCCTCAGAATAAACCATTTTTTAAAAGCTGACTTAAGAAAATTTCTGCTTGTTTAACCCCAAGAGCCAATCTAGCTGCATAATGGGTTTGATAAATCATTATAAAGGCCCATTTCATAGATGGGCTCTATTCTGATATTCAAATGTTTTACATTTCTCATTTTAATCCAGAACTCAATAATCTGAATGTCATTTACTTTAGGTAATTAGTTAATATTTTCATTATTTAAAATATGGATAATGATATTAGAGATTTTAAAACTGCAAGTTCCCTATGACTTTATCCATTCAATCCTGAAAAATAAATTATATTTTTAATAGTAAGCAGCACTTACTCATTAAACAAAATTAAATCAGAATTACTCAATACAGGACGATATCAGTCAAAAGTACAATCTGCTTCCCAGACTCCTTATACCCACTCCCCAAGTATCATTGTAAAGGTAAGTTTGTGTTTCTCTAGACCTTTGTCAATGCATGTAGGTATACTTTAAACTACCCATGGAAAGAGACTATACATTCTGCTCACCAACTTGCTTATTTTCACTCAGTGGTACTTTTCTCCTATTGGTGAACGTTTGGGTTGTCTCCAATTTGTTTTCCAATGTTTTTTGTAATACAAGTAATGTTACAGTGAGTATTCTTGTACACATTTACTCACACACCTGTACAAATATTTTTGCACAATACTCTTTAGAGGGAGTCTTACTGGTTCAAAAGTGTGTATATTTTAAGTTATGATAGATTCTGCCCAATTACCCTCCAAAGAAGTTGTATCAACATACACTCTCACCAACGGGGTATGAGCATGTCCCGTTTGCCACACTTTCACTAACATTAATGTCATCAATGTATTCATTTATCCTTTAGCATTAAATCTCAGTCTTAAGCCGCAGTTATAAAAGTATATCTTGAATTTTTGGGAGAGTCTCATAATACAATAACTTTAGCCAAATAATTTTTTTCATGAAGTAGGATAGATATAATAGTTTTTTAGGGATTTGGGACAAAATGCCCGGGCCATTAATACAAGGATAGTTCTAGATGCTGAACTCAAGGATACCATGTTAAAAATTAGGTAAGTAATGTTAAAATAAGGTCTAGCTTTCTAAGAGACACTTCTACACATTGGTGAGGTCCTGGGCATTTCTGCCCATCTGAAGCCCAAGGGAACTTATTTTAAATTATACCTCCTTCTCTTGAAACGTTTAGGGGCTCCAGTAGAAAAAAAAAATTGCATGTAAGATAAGATAGTTCTTTCAAAAGTAGGTATTCTGATTAATGTAAAAAAAAAAAAATCAACAACACCAAATGAAACAAGTATTTATTGGAAGTGTTAAATTCATCACTTTGGGGTGTCTGGGTGGCTCAGTGGGTTAAGCTTCTGCCTTCTGCTCAGGTCAGGTCATGATCTCAGGGTCTTGGGAGCCAGCCGCCCCCCCCCCCCCCCCCCCCCCCCCGCCCCGGCATCGCTCAGCAGGGAGCCTGCTTCCTCCTTTCTCTCTGCCTGCCTCTCTGCCTATTTGTGATCTCTCTCTGTGTCAAATAAATAAGTAAAATCTTTAAAAAAAGAAAAGAGAAAGAAAAAGAAAGTGTTTTAGAAGCACGAGGCACTGTGATAGGTGTTCTGAATTGGGAGCATCCTGTAGTTCAACCGATTCCCAGGGCAACAAAGGATTAAAAAGATATCAAAAAGATATTATTTTGCCTCTAAGCAAGAATTTTACCAACTATTTAACTCCAGTGCTGTCAGTTTGCAAGTGAAAGGACTAATTGTGAATAGATTCACTCTTGAAGTCTTTGTAGATTTTATTCCCCATGCCCAGCTCCCAACAACCAGGGAATCCTGGTATTTGGTGGAGTGTGTGATTGGGAGGCAGAGGCTTATCTAAGCCTGTAATTTGATAAGGTAGCCAGAAGCTACAGCACTAACATACCACTGTCTCTCAATACTGCGAAGTCCATCATTCTTAATCATCTCCTCCTACTAAAAGGTTTTAAAGTCAGTCTTCATGTCTTAAGAATACACTATGTCGGAACATCACCAAATTACTTGTCTCCTGGATGTCCTGGCTCAAAAGACCTGAATCCCATCAAATATGCCTGTTTATTGGAGACATGTGGGTTGTACTATTTCACATAAACAAAGAGAGACAGATGCTCTAGGGTTTAGAAACAGAAGAAACACTATACTAGAAATTACAGGACCCAACTATGAAATAAAGATCCTAGTGGATGAACCACCCAGGGAAATCTCTGCTTGCTTTTGACTTCAAAGGTTAACCTTATCTCTTTTCTCACTCAAAGAATACAACATTTTGCAGACTACAACATGCTAAGTTTCTGAGCCTGTGTGGCATAAACCTAATATGTATATGCTGGTGACAACTCCTTCAGATTTCAGTAGAATGTGGCTGTCTTATACAGAAGCCAACCACCCCCAAATCTTTTCAAGGACACTGATTATCTTATATATCACACATGGTGAATTTTACAGAGCTGCTAATCAAAAATCTAATTCTCTCATGTTTCAGTTGGAACTTTACATATAAGATTGTAAATAAATATCATCTTAGAGCTCTATTAATAGTTACATTCTTGTTTCGTAAAAAAAAATTAAATATAAAAGGGGACCGTCCTATTTTTACTTGTATTTACTTGTATTCCATTCTTCATAAAAATACAGAAAAATATCTAATGGAGACCATGATAGAACAATCCAATTTAGAATTAGGCCTTGATGGTTTGGCAATATGGAAGGAAATATTAAGAAAGAAAGGATCAGCACAACAAACTTGGTTTTGGAGTCCCACATCCTCTTTTGGAGCCCCACATCCCAGCACCAGAGAGACGGGAGGGCTATTGAAACAACAGGCTTAAACATGCAAGGAAAAAATCTCTTAGAGCGCTCTACGCCCTCACCAATGTGTGCTCCCACCCAAACCCACCCCTACCCACTGCACACAGTCGGACTTCCATGGAGACAGCAACTGGGTTAGGAGCATTGATAGTCCAATGGAGGATGCTTCACTCTGAAACACAACCTGAAGGTGATGTGAGGGAAGAGGGGCAGACGCATCAACCAGGGAGACGTACTTTAGATGGAAGTCCATTTGAACCAGTGGAACAACAGCAAAGAAAGATGGATGAAAACACATTCCCTTACTCTATTAAAGTCAGGAAGTCTCAGAAATGCAGACTCTGTTCTTGTGCTGAGCACTGTCATGTGTACTGTGGAAGAATGTTTATTTCCTAGATGAGCTACCTTCTCGGTCCGTGCTGACTACAACGTTGCAGTGAAATTTGGAAATAGGTGACCTTTGAGTCCTTCCAAGAAAATAAGTAAAATCAAAGTCAGTGGGATCATTACTACTGATAAAACACAACTTTCTTTGTTTCATTAAGTCACTTTAATAATATTTTGATCACACAGTTTTCAAAAAACTAAGACTTCCCTCACTTATCATTTAGTCATTTGAGAAATATAAAAACTCAACTGCAGTGGATTTTTTTTCTAAGCGATTTTTTCAAGACCCTGGAATTTGAATTTGATCTATTTTAGATGTTGTTTGTTGTGGAGAAGCAAAACAAAATAAAATGAAGTTTAGATTTGGTATGAAGTAGCATCTGTGTTTTGAGGACTTCCCAAATTATTTGAACTTTGAAGGCAAGGCAATACAGCACAGACAATCCAACTTTCTCTCATAAGAAAGAGATATTGTCTGTTTGTGGGGCATGGTCCGGGGGGAAGGGAGTAGATTTATTGGATGATGACCTAACCAAACTCAGAGAACTCACATACTTTAGTAAACTTGCTTTTGGTCTTTGATAAAAAACAAGGCCTCTATTCTGATTTTTGGAATATTACCTTCACACAACTTGGTTTTTTTTTTTTTTTTTTTTTTATTAGAAAGGCTGAAAGTGTGACCTGAGTGAAGCATGTAAGACATGATCTGCTTAGTGGCTCTAATGCACTTCCCTGTCCACCAAATCCCACTTTGCCCAGACCCTCCAAAACACGCCCACTCAAGTGAATGGTGTCACTAGGCTTAAAATAATCTTTCCTTTTACTTTATTTCCTCCAACAAAGACATTTAGAACAAATATTGGAAGGCATTTAGAGCCAACCTGAGGCTCCCAAACATGCCCTTTCCTAGAAAATAAATAATAAAAAGGCATCTCAGGCAAGGGACGACCGGGGAGTGTGTAGGAGAGCAATGGAAACACTCAATGCAGAGAATTTATTGAAAGATCCTTGTGGTATTTTGCTTTTGAAATGTGTTCAGCATAGATTTTTAAGGATTGGCAATTTGTTTAAAGAAATGGGTAAAATATTTAAAACCACCACTTTATTTAAACTATTGTGTCTCCTTCAGTAAACATTCAGTACATGATTGAACCCTGTATGAACTTGTGCTTTTGCTGGTTAAATAGAATCTAAGCTTAAAATGAAAGGGGGCTGCTATTGAGAAAGGGACAAAAAACTTACATGTGCATTTTTTTTTTTTTTGCCCACACACAAGCACTTACCCCCCAAAAATACCACGTGAGTGGGATCCTTTATTAAAATGCCCCTAGTTTTTCTCCCCCCCTTGGCCTCAAAGTGCTAAACTGAAAGCAAGCTGTTAACAGAAATGAGTAATTATTGAAGCTCTAACAGGCAGCTTTCATGGAAGTTGATTACAGCATCCATATAATCACTTTTACGGATGCTGTAATCACAGTAGCAGGGAATGCTTCACTTGGTTCTTATTGTTTTCGCTCAGGGTGGAGGTAGGGGGCCTACAAGGAGCCCGTTTTACCACCTCGGTACAATTTCTGCTGCAAAAGAAATCTACACAGCCCTGAATGGAGTCGAGAATCATTTATTCTTTCTTTATTAGCATTTTCTCCTCCCTCACACAAGAGTCTGTTGGAGTCAGGAAATTGCTGTTATTCAATATGCAAGCCAGAGGTTGTAATGACCGCTCGGAAGGGGACGACCAACAATTACAGCCCTTAATGAATAGGGGTAATCTAGTTGAGACTAAACACTAGTAGCAACTCTGGGCTGTCTCTGGTTAAATTAAAAGAACAGCAATGCAAAGGAAGTTAACAAGAATTAATTAGTTAGATCGAACTGAAAACCTACTCATTAGAGATGTTATAGGCAAAGTAAAAGCCTATCTTCAGTGCAATTAGGTAGACAAATGAATTGTACAACTGACTGACTCACACCTGCTAACAGCTAAGGGCTACGGCGCTAGGTATGGGATCCACTTTTTCCAGTTCATGCATACTTGCATAGTTTAATGGATCTTACATTCTCGAATTAGCCTCCATTCCTTCAGATTTTTACTTGGGTGTTTGATCTAAACATGGGCAGTCTCACTGTGGTGGGGTAGTAACAAGCGCCGACTGGGGAGGGCAAGGCATATGTTTTAACCTCGCTTAAAAACAGCCTCGAGCAGGTTCTCCCGGCCATTTATCAAAGAAAGGAACTGCATCTTAAGGGTATCTGTTTTCAGATAGGTCTGCTAGCTAATTATTCCATCTTAAATCATTAGAAGGAAGTTGATGGTCCCTGCCTGTTAGAAGCAAATAAATATTAAAAATAAGAAAGGAACTCTAGAAAGATTTATAAAGTAGTCATCCTTTTTAATGATTCAGAGGATCGGGAGTTGCCCATGGTTTGGGGGAGATGCCAGGGCAAAGAGGTCTGCTTTGCTTTGGGATGGGGGTTTGGGGGACGGCATACAACAGATAAGGAAAAGAGGTTCTCTAGAAATCTTAAGAGGAGACCTTTCTGGGAGCTGTTATCATAATTATGCACGCTGGTATTTTTTCCAGATGTTTCTCTGGTCTTTTTCTACTACCTATTGCGTTTGGCTTCCTTGCTTTCTGGCACACAGTCTCCCGAAATCTTTCCCTGCCTGATATATTTGTTCCGCACTCCAGTCTGGGAGGGACATCTAGTTAAAGTAAGAGGAGCAGGCAAAGGAATTTGGGAAGTGGATTTCATCTGCTTATATTTATTGGTAGGGTGACGGGCTAGGAGTGATGGTTCATCCAGGAACAGCATTGTAGAACAGGGATCAGGAGGCAGAAGTTTATTTTCCAGTACTGCCCCGGTGTCTCGGGTGAACTTGGAATAACCTCATTGAGGCCCATATTTTTGCCTTTCTAATAGGGGTGATCACCAAGGTTTCCAAAATTTATGGACCAGTCACAGGTGGGAAATTTCTCTTGAGTCCCCTTTTCACCACCTCTGAATCACTTCTCCACTCCCAGCGAGCTCGCTCTCGGCAATGGTACCAGCAAGTTGTTTGGGCACTTCCAGTTTGCCTTCTTGTCAGTAGGGGCAGAGGACACACCGGGCAATCAGGAGTCCAGAACTTTCAACCTCCCTTCTGTCTCCACTTTTGTCCTTGCCAGGATGCCCCCTACTGGTGTGACAGAGGAAAGGAACTCTAGACAGAGGCCCTTAGAAGGCAAGCTAGCATCAGGCAATTGCCGGGAGCCACCATGTGAATGGGTTTCTGAAGGCCCCGGCTAGAATGTCCATCACCTTCTGAGAAAGGTGGGTCCAGTTAGATTCACTACTTCGAGTTTCTAGAATGGGAGGGTCATGAGTGCATGAGTTGTAGTCTTCCCCTTGCATTATTTTGTGTTAAAAACAGTCACAAAACCCAGTGTATCTCAAGTGCCCTCCTGGGCTGCCATAACCTCTAACCCTCGAGTGAAAGCCATTGAGCAAAAGCTTCCTTGACATTTTAGCCACTTCTGCTAATACACAATAAGCACGCAAGTAATTAGAGACTAGTTTCGTTTATTTAACACAACTCCTCCTTGCTCTGAGCCAAAGAAAGCCCTTATGATGCTGCCCAATTATAGGTCAGGAATAAATGACTAAGGCAACAATGTGGGGGAAAGGCTGCAGAGAGACAAAGAAAAGAAATGCCCTCTTCAACTAAGAGCAAAGAGAACAAACCATGAGCATGCTTAGAGGGTCAGCACACAAAGCGAGCTTGGAAATTTTCCCAGTCTTATGTGACTGGAAGAGAGAGCCAGGAGGCAGGGGTGAGACGGTTGAGAGCAATCAGGGTTTTCACAGGCAACTTGGAGACCCGTGGGAGAATCCCCTTAGGTTAGGAGTGACATTGCCAGGAGCCCACCCGTGACTCTTTGTCCCAGAGTGTCATTTCCCTTTCCACAACGGCTGGACTTCTGAAGGCTTTGGTTTTTTCTGTAGGGTTCATTCACTTCAGCTTACTGAGGTCTTAAGTGATCTCTCTGGGAAGCAACTTCCCATTCCTCCAAGGAGTCCCAGTACGGACAGCTGTGCTCTGGTCCAGCTGCTTGCCTAACAGCAAGCTTGCATTTCCAAGTGTGTCAGGCCACTCCTGTTTCCTCACACCTATGTGGAGCTCTCTTTTACTGGTGGGTCTTGTATTACTTTCCTAAGGCTGCCAGTTCTGAAGGCTACGAGTTCAGAGGCTCTAGTGGAGAATTCTTCCTTGCCTCTTCCAGCTTCTGTTGGCTCCTGGCATTTATGACTTCTGGTCACATGACTCCAGTCTCTACTCCCCACCCCCACCCCAATGTGGTCTTCTGTGCACATCTGGAATTCAAATCTCCCTTTCTTTGCTCTTAGAAGGGTACTAGTCATTGGACTCAGGGCCCACTCTTAAGTCCAGAATAATTCCTTTCAGGATCCCTACCTTAGTCACATCTATATTTAGATCTTCATTCCAAATAAGGTCACATTCTGAGGTTCCAGGTAGACATCCTCTGAGGGCCACAATGCAACCCATTCCAAGACTATCATCAATGATGCTGGCTCTTAATCCAAGGCCCCACTTCCTAAATTATGCTCTGTAGAACCCTAGCCCCTTGAGATTCTTTGAACATAACGGAAGGAAGGAGGGAAGGAAGAAAGGAAGGAAGGAAGGAAGGCAGCCAGAAAAAAAAAAAAAAATGTTCAGTGGTCAAGTAAGTTTGGAAAGCTTCATTCACTCTAGGAAATTCACAAATCACATTGGCTCATTAAAGGTTTGACACATCCTGCAGTTAGGAAGCCATTTAACTTTGTCAAAGTCATTGTTTCCCTAAACTTAATTGACCAAAAAGAGCTTCTTCTTTATTTTTTTAATTTTATTCATTCATTCATTTATTTATTTATTTTTAAGTGACACATTATTAATGGCCTGTGGGATGCACCGAGAAGTACAGGGTCCACAAAATGTCAGTAAACAAATATGAGCCTCAAAACTCAAAGTTTTATTATCTAGTCTTTCCAAAGGTTCTTCTTCGTATTCAATAGGAATGCATGGCTAGCACCATCATGTCACATGAATTCAATCAGGCTATAGGACTGGTCTCCAGAGGCAGAACGAGTTTAAAGTCTTTGCAGGGAGTTAGCTGGGTCCAATCCCAGAATTACAGAAAACAAGCTCATTACATAATTTTTCCATTATTTCTTGATCCAAGAGCTCCTTCCTTTTGGTGTTAAGCTTGGTGATATCTGGCACCCTTGCACTCAAAATAGGATTAAGTTGTCAAAAGACTGACATTCTGATCTCGATTCAACCAACAGAGACTTTGAAAGCTTTACGCAAATCACTGAACCTAACAATGAGGCCTCAGTTCCTCAATCTGAAAAATGGGTTGATTTAGTTTAATGACCTAATGGGATAGGTCATTAATAATAATGGGATTATTTGAATATTGAATATCACATATGAAAACGTTTAACCAGCTTTAGAAAACCATCTCTTTGTATGTGTTTTCATGGTTCTTCTTATATAACTTTTGGAAAGTAAGTTAGGAATTCCTGTATTTTGTGAAAGAATTAAGACAGAAACTGTTAAAATAACAGCACTCATATATAAATTATTCTTGAGCTGATTGAGTCCATTAATGGTGCTTTAGTAAGAGCAAAATCTCTAGTACACCTTGCGAATAAGAAGGAAAGAAAGAAGCAAGGAGAGGGAGGGAGGGACAGACGGAGGGAGGAAGAAGGAAGGAAGGAAGGAAAGAAGGAAGGAAAAATAGAGAAGGAGGAAAGAAGGAAAGGAAATCAAGACAGGGTCTTGTTAGGACCAGCTTCATGGACAAGCATCCTAGGCAGGAGCACAGGGCCCCACACTTGCTTTAATCCCCTGCTGTCACCGGCTTGAAACTCCTAATAATTTTGAACAAGGGGCCCTGCATTTGCACTTTGCACTGGACCCCCCACGTTATGTAGCCTGTCCTAGGCCCAACCCTTCTTCCTTCATAACCCTGTGAGAAATGGATTGAGAGACCCCTTTCAGCTGAAGCTAGACAGCATTCCAACTAAATTGATCCTACAATTTCATTTCTGCAAGTAAAGCTCACCATTAAGGAACCTCATTCCAGCTCACCAAACACTAAAAACCAATCTTTGGACCTGCTCCAAGTCCTGAGTCCCTTCATATTTTAAGTTTACGCAGTTTGAAAAAACCCAGGCCACAAAGCCAGCTAGACCATTTTAAATTATGGGTGTGGCCCAAGTGTTATTTTTAAGCCGTTAAATGAATCCTTTCAAAGCTTGAACTCTCGCAAAGCTTCTTCTGTGCCGAAAGCTTTTTAATGATCAGAAAATGGGAATTTGCAATAAAAATGTTGACACAAGCCCACTGCAGGGGCAGACTTTGTCTGCTCTAAGCAAAGCATGTGGGCAACATGGGAAACGAGCAAGAGCGCCTCACTGACAAGAAGCAGAGTCTGAGCAGACCTGGAGGTCAGAGCGCGTGAGCTCGCGAAGCCGGGATGGATTATGTCACAGGTCTTTGCTGAACATTCTTGCCGGTTCTGTTGGCCGGTACCGCTGTGTGTTTATAACCAGGTAGATTCAGATTTTCCTTGTTTTATTATACTTAACCGCAGGATGTGCCAGAAAATGGTGTTGGCTCCTTCTGGCTAACTCCTACTTGCTCAGAGGAAGATCAAGTTTAAGGAAGAATACTGAGTGCATGAGTGTTGATGTTTAGAAATTGTCATTTATTTCCGTAATAAAGGTCATTGGGTCATTTGGAGGCCCCCTGAGTTCTCTTTATCCCCCTCTCATCCTTTTTCCCTTTATTTTGTTTTAATATCTTGGGGATTTGGACATCACTTTAGTATTTTTTTATGATTTTTTTTTTCTTTCAGATTCAGAAAGCAAACGCTGGGTCCTTCCCCCCCATCGTCTACTTTGCGCAGAGTTGAAATGGCGTCGGTGCTTTCCTTTAACGGCGACAACAATGGCTTAATTTATGTGGCACTGCATGTTGCCAAGCCATCTCAGTTTGTACCCCGTCCACATCACCGATGACGGCACATCTCCCAACAATACTTGTTAGCGGCTGGGACCGATTCAACAGATGGAGTCCAAAACAGTGTTTACACGAGTTCTATAAAAATAGTGGTTTTAACAACGCATTGGCAATTTTATGGTAGATTGAAGAAGCAAAAAGAACCTACTTATCATTTAGATTAGTTTTCCCCATAAGATTGTGAAAATGTTAAGAGAGATTAATCTCAGATGAAAAAAAGAAAAGAAAAGAGAGAGAGAAAGAAAAAGAGAGAAAGAGATAGGGAGAAAGCAAGCAAGCAAGCAATACCTGGTCTGGATGAGAAAAAGTGGGTATTCAAATGGAGGGAAACCTTTCAGGAAGATACAGAAGGCTGAATACGAGACATTTGTTTAACCAAACTACGTAGCACTTACAGTAAAACCATAATACTTCTTAGGCAGTAATTGGTATCTCTGTCATCCATCAGAATTCAGTAAGGATTATCATCACGATTCGAACTTCAGAGGCAATTGAAAAACTTCACTATGGGTCAGGCCACAGTGTGACTCAGAAGCTAAGCATGTTAACTACATATAACCACAAAAATCCTGGAATTTTAAAATTAAGAAAATTTGGGGGGTCATGTAGTTTAGTACCATCCAGTGGAATTCTCTGCAGTGCTGGCTACGGTCTAAATCGGCCCTGCCTGGAACCATCGCCATTTGCCACAAGTAGGTTAGTAGGTATTTGAAATGTGGCTAGTGCAACTAAGGAATTACATTTTTAATTTTTTAAAATTTAAATGTGAATAGCCACAGGTGGCTGATAGCTACCATAGCCACTAGCACGAAAGAGATTCTGGTTCAACCCTCTGGTTTACAGAGGATAAGAGAACTAGAGAAGTCCAAGACCTTCTGCAGGCTCACATAGACTTAATAAAAAACAATCCATATCAGAGCAAGGGGGCTGAGTCCCAGTCAGCGGCTCTGTCTGCTCAGCGTTGGGCCCCAGTTACTGCTCCATAATGACACGCAGAGCGGCTCCCAGTGAAGCAAGAAAGATCCAGTCGCATCTTACGTTTCTCATAAAGCTCAAATGAAGCAAGTTTTAGCTTTTAATGGATTTTTCCTGATGTTATCGTTCTTCATGCTGTTGTATACGAAGTCCAAATATAATTGTAAGACTGGCGAACAGATGAGACAAGTTAAAACTTGTAGCTCCATGTTGGTTCCTCACTTTGTCTTTTTTTGTATTTTTACTGGTCTGAGAAGTCTAGTTCTGAAATCTTAGGTCCAGGTATTAAACCCCAAGAAGGCAGCTTCTCAGAGTCACGTGTACCCTCTAATTATGTCATCATTTCTCAGGAAGTATTCATTTCTTACACCTCTGCTAAAACCTCCACAGTGTGTACGAAATTGCTAGACACATAATAGACATTGAATAATTCCTCGCTGAACAGAATTAGATTTTTAAGATGATGTCCTTTCGCATAATGCAAGCACGCAAGTTATCTGAGAAAAGTAATATTTTAAGTGATTGTCGGTCATTAACTCAGATTTTGCCATATGAACTGCTCTAAATATAGAGCATTTTCTAATTCATAAAACCCTTTCAACCACATTTTCTCATTTAATCCTAACAATATTATGAGACATAAAACAGAAAACGGCTGTGATTCTTGTGTTGCAGTGGCAGACCAGAGAGGTGAAGCAGCTTGCCCAAGGGTTCACAGGAAATGAATGTGGGGGCTGGGCCACCAGCAAGTCCTGACGCTGGGGCCAGTTCCCTTTCTAGTGCCTCTCAGAAAGAATGAGGGAGGAGACGAAACCTGGGGAGAGGACAGCAATGTAATTTCAATAAACTCACATTTAACAAACATACTTCCTGCGGGACTTTTGTGTCAGGGTTCCAGATCATGTAGGCAATGCAAAAATTAAAGGTTCAAAAATAAAAGGCTCTCAAATTCGCCTGAGAAGGCAAGGCAAGGCAGAGAGAGGGTGTGTACCCTGCTCCCAGGGAGCAGACAATGTCCTCCCAGACAATGTCCCAGGAAGAGTGATATGGTGATGCTGGAGGAGTCCAGGGCACAAGGTGCCGTCCCAAGAAGAAAAGCCGAAATCATGGGGACAAAAGTAGGTCTGACGTTCTTAAGGCAACAGGAAGGCATCAAATTCCTTTTTTCCCCACAGTTATACGGAGATATAATTGACACATAACACTGTGTGAGTTTAAAGTGTACAACATAATGATTTGTATATGTCTGTATGTGCAAAATGATTGCCACACAAAGATTAGTTAACACATCTACTACCTTATTTAGTTACCTGTGTGTGCGCGTGGTGGCAAATTTGAAGTTACTTTCCTTTTTTTTTTTTTTTTTTTTAAATTTTATTTATTTATTTTAGAGAAAGAGGGAGAGTGGGGCTGGGTGGAAGGATGAGGGAGGGGCAGAGGGAGAGGAAGAGAGGAGCCCACGCAGACTTCTTACTAAACCCAGAGCCCGGCGTGGGGCTCAATCCAAAGACTTTCAGATCATGACCCAAGCCAAAATCAAGAGTCAGAAGCTTAACCAACTGAGGCATCCAGACGCCCCTGAAGAGTGACTTTCTTAGCAACTTCTAAGTGTGTAATAGAGTATTGTTAACTATAGTCCTCATGCTATATTAAGAACCTCAGAACCTAATCATGACTAGGTATTTGTACTCTTTGACTGACATCTCTCCATTTCCCCCACACCCACATTCCTGGTCACCACCAATCAACTCTTTGTTTCTATGAGATCTTTTTCTTTTTTTTTTTCCTGACTCTACATATAAGTGAAATCATGCAATATTTGTCTTTCTCTGGTTTATTTCACTTAGCAAAATGTCCTCAAGATTCATCTGTCTTATTGCAAATGGCAGAATTTCTTTCTTTCTTGTGACTGAATAATATTCTACTGTATAATTCATACCACAATTTCTTTATCCTTTCATCCATCGGTGGACACTTAGGTTGTTTCCATGTGCTGGTTATTGTAAATAATGCTGTGATAAACATGAGAGTACAGAAGTCTCTTCAGGATAGTAGTTCTTTTCTAGCGCCTGGTGGCTCAGTCGTGAAGTGTCTGCCTTTGGCTCAGGTCACGATCCCAGGATCCTGGGACAGAGCCCCTAATCCAGCTCCCTATTCCACTGGAAGTCTGCTTCTCCTTCTCCCTCTCCCCTTGCCTGTGTTCCCTCTCTCACTTGTCTCTTTCTGTCAAATAAATAAATAAAATTGTAAAAAAAAAAAAAAAAAAAAAAAAGATAGTGATTCTTTTCTTTCAAATATAACCAGAGTGGGATTGCTAAATCATGTGGGAGTTCTACCATTAACTTTTTGAGGAGCCTTCATAGGTTGCTCCATTGTCTTCCATAGTGGCTGCACCAATTTACATTCTTGGCACTGGATGTTTAAGGGAGAAGAGTGAGAGCAGAAGAGGCCTGGGGGAAATGAACAAACATGGAAATCAGCATCCCCTGCAGCCCAGGTACTCTTTGGTTTCCATTGTTCAGCTGTGGGAATTATACTTAATGCACACAAACAGTAAAATCCGCTCTTTTGTCTCCAGTGATTGTCTGAGTTGGTAGGTGTCCCCTTCTGGGGCAGTCGCCATGTTGGGTGTGGCCTTCCCTGGCTGGTTAGAGCAGGCTGCCTCCTCTGTTGCCAGTTCCTTCTGGGCTGCGCCCCAGATCCAAAGCCAAATCCAGGATTGTCCTCCGGTCCCAGACTGAGCAGGTGGTTTGAAACACATTTCACAAGTTCCATCCATGAACTGAGGCGGGGGCTGGTCTTAGAACACAGTGAGGGCCCAGTTGCCACAACCCCCAAAACAGCTGCCAAAGAAGAGGAGTCTGGAGACACAGGAAACAGGAAGGTCAGAGTTTGGCCAATATTGACAAGGAAGGAAGAGAAAGAGCAAGAAATAAAGGTGAAGCTGTGGGGAAGAAGGTGAGGGAGGGGAGAAAAAAAAAAAACAAAAACCATGGAATGAATCACAGAGTGCTCTGACAGGTGTTGAGAAGCTGTCTGGATTCTAGATGGAGTACACGCAAGCCCTGCCTCCAGGCTAAGATAAAAACACTCTTCAGAATTGATGAGGTCTTTTCTTTAAAATATTTGTAGATGGTAGGCATCATCTCTCTTAGTAGCTAGTTTCTATGTCTTATCGAACTTGCAGCTAAAGAAGTGCTTCCTTGCACTAATCAAAAGCCCCCTGTTTTAGTGTTTTGTTTTCTCCGGCTTAGTCACCTGGGACATTCAGGGCCACTGATTGGTGACAAAATAGGCTCCCACCCTAAGATTACTAGGCTCTTCCTAATGACTTATGACACACAGGCTTTGCCATGATTCATTTATTCTTTCAACAGCATTCAATAATTTCCTATGATATTCAAGTCACTCGTATTAAGAGCCAAGGCTAACACTTAGGCCAGTCACTTATAATATAATAAAATATTTTACAAACAGGATTACTTCTTGAAGAACCAGTTTATTCAGGTGAATAACAAACAGATGGATAGCACACCCATGGACTCAACTTCAACTAAAATGTTTTTCTTAGAAAAACAGATTCTTTAGATTTCTTGAAACTGTCCCTCTGAGTCTAGTCTGTCCATGGACTAAAGACATCTTTCCCCACATTCTTTCATGACTCTGCTAAACCATTCCTTACTCAAATCTAATTTTTCTACAAACTCTACCAGGTACCTGAGGAGAAGAGATGTTTTTGGTTTGGGTTTTGTTTTCTGACCCTTGCCCTCTCTCACCATGTTTGTGGGAGCTGAGCCCCACTACTTTCTGATATGTCCTGACACTACAAACAAGATGCCATTTCTGGAACTGAGCTCCGACGAGAACTAATTCTCTTCTAGTTTCTATAACTGTTCATTCATTCATTCATTTATTCATTCAAAAACATTTATTGATCACCTACTCTGTATCAGAAACAATGGATGCAATAAGAAAAGGAAGGGAGGGTCAGGGGAGAGAAATAGCTCTGCACTCGAGGGGTTTATAGTCCAGTGGAGGACAAAGGCAGATAAGCAGATATATATAATACAATGTAATTAGTCCTATGATAAGAGAAAGCACAGCTTGTTAGACAAGTGTTAAGACCATTCTACCCACACTTAGACCCCCCCCCATACTCCCGCCTCTCACAGGAGATACCCCACAGAGGCCTAGGGGATTGAAATTTCAATATTAATAGAGTTTTTGTTGTTGTTGTTGTTCCACAGTATTTTTCTTCAATGCACTTATTTTCTTCCTTTTGAATTTGGGTCATGACACATGTATACACCAAAATGGTCATGCCAGTTGGTAATACCGCTTCCCTGAATCCCAGTGCCTCTCCTGTCCTGCCAAACTGTCCCTTCCCAAGGGACTATCTGTCCTTCCCTCCAGGGGTTGATGCATGACATGACAGGGACACTAGATCCTGCTCCTTACAGGCTGTCCAACATGGTCTGTGTCACCCTTGTGCTGTCATATTTATCCCTCTTCTCTGCATCTTTCTGCTAAGGGACAACACTGAGAGTATACTGAGAGGGAGACAGACACAATATTTGCTTATTACTTTTAGGGTAATTTTAAATTTATGTCACAGATTCTCTATTTTTACAGTATATAGATTTCACATTGGTTTTAATATTCTAATATTTGAAGGGTTGATAGTGGATAAAATCTGATTTGCTAAACCTACCTCTATCTAATCCAAACATGTTCAGTGAGCCTACTACAGTATAAAAGGAATCTAATCCATATTTGTAATTCTAGTTTCAGTAAGAGCTAGAGAGATAATTGAGAGGAATTTGGGTTGAGGGATTTACCTTATTGCCTTAAGAAGAAAAAAAGTTGCATGAGACCCTGCTTGTTGTTTCTCTACAGGGTATTCTGGGAAGTTGGCTAGGGCTGCCCCTGGCTCACCACCATTTATCCAGAGTGTACACTGAGGAAAATTTCACGGTGGAAAAAGCAAGCCCTCGAAATAGGAATTGTTATTTGATTTAAAGACCTTTTAGGATTCGTATATTTTGTTCTAAGACTCTTCCTGAGTCCTTCCCAATGAACATATAGAACCTGTCAGTCCCAAGACTCAAACCTTCTGAAGAAGATCTCATTTGGTTTGATCCACCCCCTTCACCCAACTCCATAAGGTTGGCAGTTATCCCAGGAGTCCTGCTTGGTTCTTGTAACACCGATTCTCAAACTTCAATGTGGATTAGAATCATCTGGAAAGCTTGTTAAAATATATCTTGCTAGGCTGCATACCCAGATTCAGTAGGTCTGGGTTGGGGCCCAGGAACTGAGTTGCTAATAGGTTTCCAGGGGCAGATTCTGTTGGTCCAGGGACCACACTTTGAGAACCACTGGTCTACAAAAACCACAATACAAATCTTTGCCAATTTGCAATTCCCATCATTTTTTCATTGTTACATATCGAGTTCCTCTGGACTGTGTAGGACTTCGCCAAGTAAATCAAAGAGAAAATATAATTTGGCAGTGACACAATTACTAAAAGGTTTACAATTCTATACATCCTTCCAACAGCTGGGTTCTGTATCCTCTCCTTCCAAATGGATTTGAAAAATTCCATAAACATCCTTTAAGTCTTACTGGGCTCCCTTTACCCCACCCCTCCCACCCCGCAATTGCATGGGCCTCACCACCCCACTCTTCCTCCTGGTCACCAGGCCCAACCGTCACTTCTTCAAAGTGCTCTCACCATAAAGGAGTGTAAATGCCAGGCCCGCAGGAAACTGAGTCAGAGCCGCTCTGACAACACAGAACTTTTAAATGAGAAAAAAAGTAACAGAAGCAAAGTGAAACATTACTTTGGGGTGGATTGCCTGATTCCCTGGAAGCTCAGATTTTTTTTTTTTTTTTTCCTAGCTAGGGCTTATGAAAATCTGCTTATTTGCATGATTTTATTGGGCAAGTTTTTAAAAGCACACTCTTTCCCGACAAAGCTACCCTTCTGTCCTCCTCTCATTTTATGAGCGCTTGTTCTCTCAGTGAAATTAAAAATACTGACAAGCTTTATATATGTTCGCTAGCTTTAAGGGCTGGAGGCACAAATATTTGACTTTAGCATGTGCTCGTTTATTAATTATGGGTTAATTTTTATTTGAATCACGATCCCTCTATCTGCCTACACAACAATGAACATGTACATTCATTGTTATCACTATTTGCATCAGAGAGCTATTAATCAATCATTAAAAGTTGCTTCACATCATCTGCAGAAGATTATTAATGTCTTATTGTTGAAAACCCTACCTAAGCTGATGCTTTCAAAACTGGAACAGTTCATCACATTTGGCATATTTTGGGTTTTGCTTAATACACAAGCCTATCTTGTCCAAATGAAAGTATCAAATGACAAAGATCACACTGCGACTATACTGATGGAGAGATAGATGCACAGAGAATGTGTCTAGTTGAAAGCATCCAAATGTGTTTTCATTGGCGAGAATCGGTAATGAAGTTGTGTATTTAAAAGGAGCCGGGATGGTTTCATTTTCAAATTTCGTGTTTAGCCCAAGACATTTCTATTTTTAAAAACCCCTATGAATATTTTTCATTTCCTATTTTGCTGTTTGTTAATAGTTTCCCAGCTTTTCAGTGCCTTGGATTGTTCCAGGTGGGTGATATTTTCCAAGTTCTAACAATATGCATCATTCAACCTTCTAAGTAAGAGTTATTAAATTTTTTCATCCCTCTGTCTCTTCAGCAGTTTCTCTGTGCCTTAAAAATAAAATAAGACATATTTTTCTTAAAATGTGAGGCACATCCTCGGAAGAAGTCTCGCGTAGTTCGTAGAGCAGAGGCCTGGCTCTCCAGAGCCCTGGGTACAATTGTCTGCTTCTCTGCATGCTCTGAGTCTGCTCCTTATACCCTCAGTGCCCCAGTTTTCCCATCAGCAAAATGAGGACAATATTACTTCTCGTAAGTGTGATGGGAATGAATCTGTGTTGGTAAAGTGTCTTGAAGTTTTGTGATGAAAACAGATCATGTGAAACCAGGTATTTGCCCAGATCCTTATTCCCTGGAGCCCAGCAGGAATTAAAGAAATATTTACTCTAGGCGGATTGAGAAGGGTGAGGCCCTAGCCTCTTATTATGATACTTATCCTGCAAAAAAGAAACAGGTCCTTAAACATTTGTGTTGTGTTGTTTTGCTTTCTTTTTGTTTTCTCCCCACCGGAAAAAAAAAAAAATGCTGTAAGATCCATGGGCCACAATTTAATGCTCTGATCCAAGAAAATGAAGCCCACTGGCATATCATCTTCTGCCACTCAGTGGGAGACTTTCCAGATCCTGTCCTACGAAAATTTATTAAAATGAGAAGATAGGCCTTTGTAAAACATTGGGCAGGATACGATCTGGAAGAATTAAGTTGAAAAAAATCTTAAGCCGTTTCCTTATTGAGAATATCAGGGCGGCAAAAATATGCTCAAGAGTGAAGGAAATAGAAAAACATATGCATTATTTTAAATACACGCACATGCACACACACACACACATCTACACCCATGGAACTAAAGGAAGTAAGAAATTAAGGAAAAGAGTAAAAAAAATCTTACTGTGAAAATCTGTTTTCTATGATGATTTTGGATATAGGGAGTGCAGAGACCTTCAAGAAACATTTTAATGTTAAACAATATCCCATCTACTGTCTAGAGGCAATCTGACAGCTGGGGACTGAAAAGACCTAAGTTCAATTCCTCGCTCACTGTCCTCACAGATGACAGCCAGTGAGCTGAATAAACCCAGTTTATCCTGCAAACCTAAGACTATAATAATTTAATGAGTAGATATCTGTAAAAGTTGTATCTTTGTTAACCTTTGTTCCATAAAAAATAGGTAGTGAGAAATTTGGAAAAGGGTAAAGCTTTAAGAGATTTGGTGCACACAAGGGGAAAAGACAAAAACTTTCATCAAATATTCACATAAGCCCTATAAATTAAAGATAAAATAAGAGTTCCACTACATAGCATAAGAAACATGCTAAATACTCATTTAGCATCCCCCTTATTGTAGATATACTGTAATATAAGAAAACCACACAAGGTCAGTGAATCACAAACTGTTAGCATTTGAATGGAACTCAACCAATCACTTAACTTAATGTCTAATTTTACCAATGAGAAAAAAATGAAGCCCAGAAAGTGACTTGTCTAAGGTCACTCAAGTAATTAGTGGCACATGGGAAAAAACAATTCAGATTTTCTGAATCTGGGACTATTGCTTTTTCTACCATGCCACACCACTTCTTTAAGGAGCATTCCTTCTAAGATGGAAAATCCAATGGTTATCATCTTAGCTCTCAATTTCTGGTGTGCCCACAAATTAGAGAAAAATATTCATCCTTAGATTTTCTATTAGAGGTCTTTCATGAGAAAATTCCAGTTATTTACATTGATATAACAAAAAGAAGCACAGCTATCTTTACTGATAAAGATGTTCCTGTTCTCCAGGGCACAAAGCCAAAGGACATGTCCCATCCAGCCTTGCAATTACGCGAACCTACGTGATTGACTTCCAGACAGTGAAATGTGAGAAGTGATGCATGCCAGCTTCCGGCCTGACTTGTAAGAACCTCCCACTTGTTATCCGTCATATTCTTGTGCCATTCACCAGCTTGACGCATGTGAGGATGGTGTCCTCAACAGTCAAAGCTGAGGATTGTACAGCCACAAGATGAAGGGAGGCTGGGTCCCTGAGCCCCCATTTGGACGAGGGTCACCTCACCCATCATGAACGCTTATTTTACTCTTCTCATAGGACGGGCATTAACTCCTTTTAAGATTTGCCTCTTGGCTATAGAGATAGATGCACAAAGTCAGCTAATGATAACTTCCCTCACAGGCCAACTCAAGCACAGAATATTTACCCAGTTTGCAAATGCTCCTGTGGCTTTCTTCCATCTGCAGAGGTCACGTAGCATTCTTGATAAAACCTTGATAAAAGCCACATAGACCTGACATTATCTTTTAAAACAGTGTGGCACAACATGGAAATAATTCTATTGTTGACGGCAATGAAATACATATCTAAAATAAGACGTGGTTGATTCAAATAAAAAGGAGTAAAAGTTTTAGGATGTGTAGATACTTTTAACTCAGCTAGAGCTGCCGTATGGTTGCCTCATGCCTTGTATTTCTAATTACATTTACAAGGAAATTTGGTCGTCAAATTAGGCTTTAATCTGACAATTCCAAAGTCACATAAATTAGTGGACTACGCAAGAGCTCATGGCATCTGGATGATTTGAAGTGATGTGTGTGGCAAATGGAAACATATCGTTTGCAAATGCCCATTTGAATAAAAAGCTCTATAGCTTCTACAATCAAAGATATTGCAAAGATAAGCCTAAATATAGAAATACAGAGACATATGTGTGACTTCAGACACAGGAGGGTGGATTTTTGTGACATGTGTGAATTGTCTGTTGGAAGCCTTTTTGTTTTCTTTTTCTTACTTTTATCTTCTGCCTTCCCTGTGGCAGCTCTGCTGTTGGGATATGAACAGTAGCCACGTTTCTCACTCTTTAGGCATGTTTTCTTTGGGTGCAAGGTTCATTCTTTAGCCTTAATAACTGGGAGAAGAATTCTTAACCTAGACCATAAAATTGTATTATTATCCTATGAGGTTAAAGGCCCTTGGTAACTACGCACACTTAACTTCTGACCTTAAAGAGATTCCACATATGTAACACTCTCAACAGGGGAGTCTGAAATCATCCTCAAACTAACCTATGCTGTATTAACAAATTGGAATGGATATTTAAAAAGTACAGTGGCAACATTTCAACTCTGTGGCTATTAAACCTAATTTGTCTTAAATCCCTGCTGATGGATTTATGCCCCTTGTCTCTTTGGAATCAAAAGCTCCTCCAGAGGGTAAACTAAAAGAGGCTAAATGAACCTCACCAGACTGAACGGATGGCCTACCGCAATTCTGTCTTTACCGAGGTATCTAGCAACAACACAAACTCTGAGAAGGAAAAGTGAATCACCAAGTATTACTTCACAGGAGATTATAATAAATTCACTGTGGTGTGTCCTTGCAGTTATTTTATGACAGTAAGAATCACATTGTACAAATATACTGTGGAGAATCGGCGTCTTCTTTAGTATTTAGGGGGACACTTTATTTGAAGGCATGAGGTGAGTTCACTTAAACAGAAAAGTTGGCCCTGTATCAAATGGATGAGAATCTGAGGGACTGAATTTTCAATGTTTCTGCTCAATATCCCCCCAGAAGGTGTAGGACTTTATTTAGGAAAGCCCTGATTGCTCCTAACTTTTGTCTTCCTTTGCAGCATAAGTACCTGCTTACGTTTCAGAAAAGAATGTGGCAAAAATTCAAGCTTGTTTGGAACAAACAATTTTACTTTCTCACCTAAAGGTTATGGCCCTCCCGCACCACAATAAAAATAAAGAAATAAAGAAAAAGGTTTCTGAAGGTCCAAGTAAGTGTCTTTGAGGCATACATAACTTATAAAAAAAAATGTTTTCTTCTATAAGGGACTCCTCTAACATAGTGATCAAGGTGAAAATATCAGAAATACCATGACCACGAGTTAAATTTTCCATAAAGAGTTGTTCATCTCTTTTAGATTTTCTCCTTGTTGTGGTTCATTGTTTATCCAGTCTCCATTTAACCCATTTAAAAAATTAAACCTACACATACACACACACACACACACACACACACACACACACACAGCTGCATACCCTGCCTACCCAGAAACTTTAAATTTGTAGATAGGTCCTAGAAAAGTTTTCAATTATTACATTCAGTATGCTTTCTACTACCTGAAAATAGAATCTGTCACAAAAATGCTTGGCACCACACTGGTGTCTTTGGTCAAGAAGCTAGACCACAGGACTGGACAGCTTCCCATGTGGACTGTGACATTTGACGGAAAAAAACCCAGCCTTCTTGTTGCCCTCCTGTCAGAAACAGGATCTCAGACAGGAGCCATCCTGACAGGATCTCTCAGAGGTGATACTGGCTACTCAGGAGAAAATGCAAAATGGCTACTTCCCTACAAGAAATGGCTACTTCCCTACAACAAAGTTATCCTGAGAAGAAGGTGGTGCGTGCCCCTTGAGTTTGCGATTTATAAGTTAAGAACGGTGTGGCTACCTCAGCCTAATTCTAAAGAGATAACTATGAAATGGAATGCTTCTGTCTCATTTGCTAGACATTCCCAAGTTCTTCTAAGTCAAATTTTCACAGCCAAGTCTTCCTTCAAAAATGTCCCTTAAAAGAAGGAATATATGAAAATCAACTGTATTTATATATGTACTAGAAGCAAAAAACCAGAAAATCAAATTTAAAATTACATTTAAAATAACATTAAAACCCAAAATACTTAGGAATATATTTAACAAAAGATGTGCAAGACCACTATATTGAAAATTATAAAATATTGCTGAGTGAAACTAAAAAAGGCCTAAATAAATGAAGATATATAACATAGTTGCTATGGGCGGAATTGTCTCCTCCCTAAATTCACATGCTGAAGTCCTAAGGGGCAACGTGACTGTATTTGGAAATCGGGCCTGTAGGAGGTAATTAAGGTTAAATGAGATCATAAGGGTGGGGCCCTAATCTGTTTCAGTTGGTGCCTCAAAAGAGAAGTAGGAGATACCAGAGTTCTCTCTCTCCACCATGTGACAACATGGCTGCAATAGCTCTAGGCAAGCAAGGAAGACAAACTTCCACCAATACCTTGCTCTTGGACTGCCCAGCCTCCACAGCTATGAGAAAATACATTTCTGTTGTTTAAGCCACCCCGTCTGTGGTATTTAGTTACAGCAGCTTGAGCTAAGACAATAGTCTTGGATTTAAAAAATTCAGTATTATTATTAATACTAACAATATTAGGATATTGGATATGAATATTATTAGGATGTCAATTCTTCCCAAACTCACCTAGAGATTCAATGAAATCATGGTCAAATAGGTTTTTCTTGGCTTTTTTCTGGAAATTGACAAGCTGATTCTAAAATTTTCCTGATGATAGAACCTAGAAAAAACAAAATTATCGTGAAAAAGAAAAGCAAAGATGAAGGACACACTTGTCTCCTAACTGAAAGATTTTCTTTCTCTAAAGCCACAGCAATCAAGACAGTGTGGTATTGATGAAAGGATGGACACATAGGTCAATGCAATAGAATAGAGGGCCCAGAAATAGACCCATACACACCTGGTCAATTGGTTTTTGAC
Source organism: Mustela erminea (assembly GCF_009829155.1). Classification (NCBI taxonomy): domain Eukaryota; kingdom Metazoa; phylum Chordata; class Mammalia; order Carnivora; family Mustelidae; genus Mustela; species Mustela erminea. The sequence goes on from NC_045623.1 coordinate 36,204,271, forward strand.
ACAGGTGCTAAGGCAGTTCCATGGGGGGGAAAAGGCCTTTTCAAAAATTGGTGCTGGAACACTCGGATAGCCACATGAAAAAATAAAATGAACATTGGCCACTACTTCGCACCACACACAAACAGTAATATGACATAGATCATAGATCTAATCATGAAGGCTAAAACTATGAGTTTCCTAGAAGAACATGACATTCCTATGTAGAAAATAATTTTTCAAGAGTATGCAAAAAACACTAATCACAAAAGAAAAAAATTCTAAATCAAACTTCATCAAAAATAAAAATGTGTCCTCATTATAAATACTGTTAAGAAAATTATCCTTTCAGAATTTTCTCATTTCCCCCATTCCAGCTGTGTGTGTGTGTGTGTGTGTGTGTGTGTGTGTGTGTGTGTCTGATGAAGGACATGTATCCAGCATATATAAAGAATTCTTACAACTCAGTAATAAGACAAACCATTCAATTTTAAAAAAAGAGGAAGGACTTGAATAGACACATTACAAAACTTTGGTAAGCTGTGAAAAGGTGTCCAACATCACTCACTAATCATCAAAGAAATGCAAATTAAATCTTGGTGAGGTTCCTCTTCACATCCACTACAATGGGACATTTTAAAAGACTGATAACACTAAGTTGACAAGAATGTAGTACAACGGAAATTCTCATATATTGCTGATGAGCGTATAAAAAGATACAATAATTTTGGGAAAATGTTTGGAAGATCCGATAAAGTTAAACATACACCTATCCAGCAATTCCATTCTTAGAGATCGACCAAAGAGGAATAAAGGCATGTTTGCAAGAAGTCTCTTATACATGAATGTTTACAGCTGCTTTATTTATAACAACTGAAAATTGTAAACAACCCACATGTCATTACCTGGGAGAATAGATAAAGAAACTGTGGCATATTCATACATTACAATAGTATGCAGTAATTAAAAGGAACAAATACTGAAACATACAATAATATGCGTGAATCCCATGACCATCATGTTGATGCCCAGCTAGACACAAATGAATACCTACTACATTGTTCCATTTATATGAAATGCAGGTATAGACCAAACTAATCCACGGTATTAGAAATCAGAAGAGTGGTTGCCTATAGGGATGAGGACTGATCAGAAGGAAACACAAGAGAAATTTCTGGAGTGTTGAAACGTTCTATTTCTTGACAAGGATGTTTGTAGGATGAGTCTATATATATATTTGTCTGAATTTATAGAATTGTACATTTAAGATCTGTGAACTCCAAAGCACATATATTTTATCTCAAAAGAAATATAAAAAAGGAAAATAGTGAAGGAAAAGTACACTAGAGGAGAGCTGAGCTGCTCCAAACTTTGTAAAATACTTGCTTCCATCCTCCAAATGTTCTCTAAGCTCACTAAATATCTCTTCTCCACCACTGCCTCCCCATTTCAGGGGTTTATCTAGTCTCCAAAAGGAGAACCCACCCTATGAAACGTTAATCTTACAGGGGAAAAACACAAAGACCAGGCAGGAAGAGTGGACATATTTTATTCTATCATTGCAAATATTTAACACTTTTCAGAATTAAGTGTATCTCTTACCAGGTGATGATGACTAATTATAATGATAATAAGTCATTAATATTTGTATAGTGATTTATAATTGACAGAGTGTTTAATATGTGAAAGGCGGTATGCCTTGGTGCTATTTTGAGATCAGCACCTTCCATTTGTTCATTTACTTCTCTAAGTGTTTTAGCTTCCTTGGACTACTCATATTTTCAGCTAATGAATGAATATCAAAGGATGGTTTGTTTATCCATATACTTGTATGTAAGAATCCAAAGAACTGCTTCCATTGCCACTTTTATAATCACAAAAATCAATTCTGCTTTATTCTTGGGTTCTAAAACTTTAGAATCCCATGTGTCGGAATCATACTGGATGGTTCAGTACTTTAAGCTCTTTTTTGTTCTCATTTATTCATTACACAATTATATAAGTCCTAAGTACTGTGTGCTGGGAATTTTCTAGATGTTGGAGTTCCATTGTAAAAAATCCAGTCTTTAATCTCAAGGACAATCTTGTAACAGAAATTTAAATAATACAATACAAGGACAAAAGTGTAAATGAGAGCATTTCAAAATGTTATGAGAGTCCAGATGAAGGAGGTCTAACCGTGTAAGGTCCCTACTTCGAATCTCTTTGGAATGAAGTAAGGTGTATGTAAACAAAGAAAATCATGCAGAGTGAGATAGAGTGCCTTAGAAAGCATCGGAGACGTTATACACAGGCATTCTTGAAGGCATGATATAGGCAAGATGGAAAGGAGATTGGGGGCGGGGCGGGGGACTATAGACAGAAGAAGGAAGATGAGCAAAGACATGGTAGCATAAAGGACTAGATGTGGTCCTTTCTCCAAATGCACTGAGTGAGTAGATTTGGTACTTTGGGCAAGAGAGGGTAAGCCCAGAAAGGGAACAGGGTCGAATTACCATGGACTTGGTATGCCAGGCAAAGAACCTGGAAGCTGTTTGGTAGGCTAAGAGGAGCTGTTGCCAGTTTAACAGGGACATTGATGTGATCAGAGAAGAACTTGAAAAGGATGCCACTGGCCTCAGTGGGTAGTAGTGGTTCTCAGTGTATCTGCATAGGGTGTGAGGTGCATCAAAAGAAATTCTGCGATCACTCCAGTTACATTGATGCAGTTTTGAGTGGCATACTGCTTTTATATGTATTAGAATAAAATGATGATTATCATTTATTCACCAGTTTCTCATTCATTCACTTTAGAACACATATGCTGAGATCTGCCTTATTCAGGTAGATCTCTCTACCTTTTCCACTACTGTGGGCTGGGAAACCACACTCATGGACTCCCTTGCTTTCTAGCTGTCGACTGGGTTAGGACAACAGGGGCATGAGCAGGAAATCGGAGGGCAAGATGAGAAATCAGGAATTTTCTTCCTTCCCTGCTAGGCTGATGTCCCTCTACAGAAGGTCGCATCTCCTATCAGGTGATTCTCTCGCACAGATTTCTCTCTACATCCCGGCAATTGTTCCGGTAACTGTCCCCTCCTTTACCCACTCAGTCAACAGGTGTAAATATTCCCAGCTCTTACCAGCCTGAGATCCCATGTGACCTCTCGTCCCTTTTTCTAAACTTTAGCCACAGCTTATTAGTAAGTAGTCCCTTTATTAAATCTTAACATACCCAGTTTAAGTGTGCCTTCTGTTTCTGCAAGGATGCTGACTGGTACACGTGCACTTCTCTCACACTTAACTATGAAGCAGGAACCCTCAGCCCTGATAAACAGCAATGAAGATGACAAAGTCCCTCATGTTTTAAAGCTTAAAGTGAGGGAGATATTCAATGGTAAATACATGTATACATATAATATGATGCTTAGAAGCTGATTGCTGGAGTAGGGTGAACGGTGAAAAGTGGAAGCAATTATGAACTACAGGGCTAGGTGTGGGGGTTGGCTTGGAGTCCTGATGGATAAAGACCTGAGTCAAGCCAATGTTGTTTTCCCCATTAATCTTAAGCTCACCCACATTCCTGATATGCTTGCTGCATCGGGGGTGGAAAACAGAGAGAGGAACAGACCCAAGGCATACTTAGAAAAAAGATCTCTTGGTGACCCACTTTGGTTCGAGGCTGGTTCTTAGTCAGTGACATTCCTAGGTAGGAAGCAAATGGAAAAGTTGATTTGGTGGGGAAGGTAAGTTTAATTTGGGATATAATTGAGTTTGAGTTGCCTTTTTCATATTCCAGTGAACATATCCATTTATCAGCTGTAACTCTAGACATGGGGCTAAGGGCCAGAATCTGGAGGGGAGGTATGAATACACATTCATCTTCAGCCATGAGCAGTAACTGACTCTTTGGGAAGAAAGAAGATTATACAGGGAGAGAGTCTAAATGAGAAATGAGCCAAAACTAAATTAACATTAAGTGTATGAAGAAGGAAGAACCACTAAAAGAGAGTAAGAAAGAGTGATAGGAGAAGGAGGAAGAGAAAGCCGAGAGAAGAGTCCTTGGAAATACAAGGAAATTTCCAAGGTGTCAAGGTTGTTAGGAGATCAGGTAAGGATTGCACACAGTGTCCAATAGATTGAGTGAGTGGGTTGAGTTCTGGTTGCATTAACCAAAGCAATGGCAACAACTTCGGAACAGAAACCCGTGAGTTTGTGTAATTTAAAGAGCCATGGGTTTAGAGTTGGAGACCTGTCTTTGAGTTCCTGTCCTAGGTCTCCTCTCTGTGTGTGGCTTAAGCAAATCACTTAGTCCCTCAGGGTCTAAATTCCTTCCTCAGGTGAAAATGGAAATAAGACGTTTCCCTGTCCACCCCATGTGTTTTTTTGAGTCAAATGAATTAGACTGGTAAAAATACATTGTTAACTATAAATTGTGTTCTATAAGGTGAGGTTTTGTTGAACTAATAACAGAGGTGGTTTACTTTATGCAAATGAGTGATTTCCCAAAAGTCACAAATCAAACAGTAGTCAACATTTTTTTTTAAGATTTTATTTATTTATTTGACAGACTGAGATCACAAGTAGGCAGAGACAGGCAGAGAGAGCAGAGAGCCGGATGCGGGGCTCGATCCCAGGACCCAGGGATCATGACCTGAGCCGAAGGTAGAGGCCCAAACCCACTGAGCCATCCAGGCGCCCCAGTAGTCAACATTTTAAATTAGTTTGCTATTTGGGGCGCCTGGCTGGCTCAGTCATTAAGCATCTGCCTTCGGCTCATGTCATGATCCCAGGGTCCTAGGATCAAGCCCGCCTAGGCCTCCATGCTTGGCGAGAAGCCTGCTTCTCCCTCCCCCACTCCCTCTGCTTCTGTTCCCTCTCTCACTGTCTCTCTCTCTCTCTCTATGTCAAATAAATAAATAAAATCATAATAAATAAATAAATTAGTTTGCTATTTAAACAACAACAACAACGAACCAACCCAAAAACCCTATGATCAATCTTTTGGGAAGTGACAAGTCTTAATGTGAACAGTCATTGTACAATCTCCCTCCCTCTCTCCCCCCCTTACTCCCTCCCTCCCCCCCCCCTTCCTTCCTTCCTTCCTTCCTCTGTGTCTTCCTTTTTTTCCTCATTGTACCTGTCTGGTTTCTTTAAACCACAAGGTAGGAAAGAACCTATCTTGGAAAAACTGGGACATAAACAGAATAAAGATTGGTAACTCTTAGGAAGGAAATTCTGATAAATTGGGAGCGGATGGGACCAGACTATACAGACTGAGGCAGGCTTGAAAAGAGAATACCCACAGAGATGAAGAGGAACAAACTGCCCTTTAGATGGGACACCTGGTTGGCCCAGTCGGTCAAGTCTCTGCTATCGGCTCAGGTCATGATCCCAGGGTCCTGGGATCAAGTCCCACATCCGGCTCCTTGCTCAGCAGGAAGCCCGCTTCTCCCTCTCCCTGCCACTCTTCCTGCTTGTGCTGTCACTCTCTCTCTGACAAATAAATACAATGTCTAAAAAACAAAACAAAAACCAAATAACCATTCCTACCAATGCCACAGCTGCACAAAGGGGCAGCAGCCTTTTGAGACAAGAGGCCATCAACTGGCTAAGAAAGACTGATCGGCATCAGTAGGGGACACGTAACATCAGAGAAAAGCCTAAAGGTAAAGGAAAATAAATCTGGAAAAGAGAGTCAGATAATAGACACGTAAAAGGGAAAGAGGAAGGAAGGAGAGGGGAGAGGAAGAGTGAAGAAAAAGCAAAGAATAAAACTAGAGAAGGAGACCTTAAACCTCAGAGGTCAACTTGGATGGGAATCATGACTCGACCAGCTCCGGGCCTTTGGACCTTGAACACATTCTTTAACCATTCGGAGCTTTCTTCTTCACCCATTGGCGCAGATAATCAGACACACCTTTTAAAGTGGTTGTGGGAATTAAATGCGAAGATAAGTGCCTAGGAGAGTCTCGGGTCCGCCGTGACTACTCACGGAGGAGGCGGGTGGCTGCTGCTTTCTTGGAGGGGGTCTTTGTTTCCCCACTGGGACTGCCGCCCTGCCCAGGCGGTTCCGGAGAAAAGCAGTCTCCTGGAAGTGGTCCCCCGAGCCGCGTGCCTCATGCCCGGGCTCTCGGGGTACTTGCCCTTCTCGGAGCGTGGACTGGCTTAAATATCCCCCTGGGCATTTCTCTCTGGTCTTTTTCTCTACCTTTACTCAAAATTAAGAACTCTTTCCGTCGCATTTGGCTTAGAGATTCTGGATGCTGTATGCACGGAAAACTGCAGCCATAAACCGCTAAAAATCACCACATTATTTATGCAGAGCCATCAGCATCCCTGCCTCTGATGACCCCATATTATCAACACTCTGAAATTAGAAACCCTGCATTTGCAATTTGACTGTGTTGGATCTAGGTTTTCACAACATGTAGTTTGCACAGTAATAATACTTATAGATCTTTCATTTTTCTACAGAAATTAATTGCCTAAACCACAATGATTTATAGTCACACTGAACATGATTATTAATTTTCCTGATGATTATACCTGTGGGCGGCGACAAATCTACTTGTGATAGACCTGGTTTTGAATTGCTGCTAAAACTAAAATGTCCATAAGGTAATAACAACTAATTTTTACCTTAATCAACTTACACTTAAAAGAATTTAATATAGGGCACTTGTGCCTTGTGGGGAAACTTGTTTGAAATATAAGGTGCTGAGTTATTTATGAGAATAATTATATATTTGTTACTCTAGTTTGTACTGGGAAATCAGGATCTGAAATGAGCCTGAGATACATTAAAAATATAATGAACTCAGCGGAATTGTACACACTAAAGAACTTTTGCACTAAGGTAAATATATAACCCGGCATAGCTACTCTGGTTATGGGAAAAAAAAAAAAAAAAAAAAAAAAAAAAGATTATTAAAGCTCACTAAACCGTGCTGCTTTTTTTCTTTCTTTCCTTAGCCTGCTAGTGCCTGGAAGTGCTATCATTGTTAACAGGAAAGGTAAGGCACTGGATACCTAAGAGAACAATCTCGTCCTTCCTTCCTCATTACTCGCTCTAAAATTATTTTCCAAAGACCTTGCTCTTGTGTTCCAATCACTACAGGTCCCTATCAATCATTCAGGATGCAGAAGAGAAAGTTGGTCTGGGGAAACTGAACCCAGACCACGCGGTTTGGGGTCTCACAAGCGCTGTCGCCTTCATTTCGTGGTGCTGGGTGGTTCATTCATTTCTGTGGATTTGTTTCTCTCTATTGGGATACAAAAAAGACATGGCTCTGATTATTGGTTGATATGCATACCTTCTATAATTCTGTATGTTCATATCCCAGAAATATTTAAGGCTTTTTTCCTGATTGGTGGCATTATGCAGTTATGCAAATAATCTGTTATATCTAGGCACATTATGCCGTTATGTAAATGATCTATTTCATTTATATTTCCCACAGAGTAATGGGGTAGGGAAGAAATGCTCTCCCGCATTTCCCCTGGTTTTTAATGAGTTGTTCAGACATACTGAGCTGGTGATCAGTCTTGGGATATCTGGGTGGTGTGCAAGCTAGCCTTTCTGATCACCATGACCTGTCTCTAAATTTCCTATTCAATTCAGCAAGTTTTTATTGAGTGCTGATTGTGTGCGAGATATTTATGGAGATGGGGACCACCCAGAAGGTCTCAGGTACTACTCAGGTCGTGTCTGAGAGGGATGTTATTTACCTTGCGATCTTCCCTCTCTGACCATCTGGACATTTGATGCAGGTTGGTTTAGCTCCATCCATTTTAGAACTTCTTAGCTGTACCAGAAAAGATTTTTAAAATTCAGAAAAAAATTTTAAAATTAAAAAGGGGAAAATTTAGAATGGCCAATTGCATGTTATGCAATGAAATATACAGAGAAAGCTAAATAATTTAATTATAGATATGGCCATAGACAACAGACTACAATTAAGATACAAATCTAGCTATACTATGGGCCTGGGATGAACTAAAGTTCCCTTGGATCTGGAAGGGAGTTAAAGCGATGCTTATTTGCCTAACACTTCACTTCTGGTCTCTTGCACTATCACAATACTCCTCTATATTCAACAGGAATTTAAATGATAGCCCTCACTTTCTTTTTTCAAGACTGATACACTAACAGTAGAGAATATTCAGCCTCTCCCTTCGGCCACTGCTCCACAGTCATGGATTCATTTGACAAATACTTACTGAGCACCTACCTATGACCATGAGGGCATGAGCCCTCATGAGAAGTGATCCAAGAATGCTCGTGCAAACTGCGCCACAGCTAAGGAAGAGAGGCATGAAGGCTATAAAGTGTCTCTTGTCTGGTAAGTGAGAGAAGGTGCAGACTTTCCGGTCCTAAGTCTTTTGCAACCACATTTATCTGTAGCAGTACGTTTTGATTAGCTGTTGCACCAGTCTGTGCAAAGACTGGCTCATATGTCTCAGGATGGACAATCTATAGAGTTATCCTGTTTCTTCCCTCCATGCTAGTTGTCATGAAGAGGATTTTTAAAGATGAGAAAAAAAAAAAAAAAACTCCTCTGGATCTGGGTACAAGTAGAACAATTTCTGATGTGAGCACTCCACCAAAAATCTTTCCCCAGTGCTTAAAAAAATAACCTTATAGTTTCTTCCTGTGTCATATCATCTTTGCTGCTTAACCACTTCATGATCAATTTGATGCCTGTTGAATCAGTACTAAGTACTCAATCTCATGATGTTTTTCAAATCCTCTTGTGAGTGGAGGAGTTTGAAGAGGAAGATAAATAAAAAATAAGATTCTTAAAACTCTCATGAGTCTGCACATTCTCAATAGAATACATTGGTTATTAAGTGTTTCTGATTATAATTCAATTCAGTAGCATTTATTAGGTATCATAATCATGTTGTTGTTCCCAGTTATTCACTCCCATTTCCCTGCAAGAATGTTCTATTTCCAATCTTTTGCCATGAGACTTACAACCCCTTGGGGAGAAGTAAATTCTGCGTGTGTAGCGTCAGGTTTAGGCACATGACTTGTTTGAGCCAAAGAAATGAGAGAGTGTCAGGTGTACTTTCTCTGAGTAGAAACAAACTGGTGGAAAAAAGGAATGCCACACAAGGAGGGAAAGAGTCCAGGAGGGAGGGAAGGAAGAAGAAGCAGATGAAAGGAGTGGAGGAGAAGGCATCACTGATAGTGAAGAGTGAAGAGGAGAGACACAGGCTGATGCAACAGAAGCTGGGAGAAAGGGGGAATATGAAAAAGGGAAAGGAAAGGTAGAGACAAAAGCAGGGCTTCAAAAGCACTCAGCAAACCACAAGAAATAAATGGAACCTAATGGCAAATAATAATAATAATCATAAGGCAGACTGAGTATTTAAAAATGAAAAATCTTGAGTATTTAAAATGAAATCGAGTAATGGAGGATATCACCTGAAATTTTTAAGGCGTGTCATAAATAGGAAAAGAAGAGGAAGTGTCAGAGGAGTTAAGGTCTTAGATGAATACAGCAACAAGGGGGACAAAATGGAAGTGGGGGTAAAAAGAGAAAGGGTGCAAAGCACTTGCTGCTTAATACATATGTGCCAGAGGACATGTTAGAGAATGAAAAGTTAGAAGTAGGAAACTAGAAAAGCATTGATTTTTTTTTGTTTACTATTATCATTACATTTTGTCTTTTTAACTTTTTATTATTGTAAATAGATTGTACCAACAGTACCAGTATTGCATACTGTATATCATTCTCTAGGTGATATTACATATATAAATCTGGAACAGTATTGGATGAAAATGTACCCAAAAGGGAAAGCACACATAAAAGTCAAAGATAAACTATAACTTGACAATGTGCACACACACACACAAAAAAATGATCATCCATTCCAGATTTCATACCCTTAGCTTTGTAATGCCAACTTTAAATGATGTTTGCCTTTCTCGTGCATTTTCAGACATGCAAAGCAAAATCACAAACTAATATTTGTTTTGTTGTTTATTTGGAGGAAAATCATCTCTCCTTGTGGATAAGTCAGCAAAGGTGGTGGGATCTCACAACCACACACTTTGACAGGTGGAGATGATCTGTCCCACAAACAGATTGGTTCTTTCAGATGCCACCACGTCATCTGAAGAGGTGTGCTTCTTGCTTGCACACTATTTCTTTCAGTAGGTTTTTTACACTTTTGTCTCAGGGATTTAAGTTCTTGCCTTTGGGAGTAAATTCCGTGTTACCTAAGAAAAGGATTGAGGCATCAGTACCCTTCATGCAAGAAAGTAAGATAAAAGATTCCCTCGTCGTATTTGTGCTTGGTCTTTGCCTGGCCAGACTGAAGTCTGCTGTCTTCAAAAGTAGGAAGTCTTTTGCAGAATAGGCTGCTTGCCAGATTGAGTCTAGGCCTCATGGGCCTGAGATTTACTGTTTTTAATCTTTTTACTGATGGACGTTCTAAATACCTGTTTCATGCAATGTTTAATTTCAGCACAGCAGGTATTAGTGTTTCCAAAAATGGGAATAAGCTGCCTGTTTCCCTGAATGATGAAATGCCTAAAACACAGCCAGGTTTTTACATCATCTAGTCCTTTATCCCTATTCCCAGCTAGTGCCTATTCCTTTAAAAATGGTACTTTTTATGGGTTCCCATGACCATTTCTAAGATAATTTTCCTCAGCCCATCTTCCCCACTAAGGATGTAAAGCTCCACATCTGTATTCATTTGGACACTTTTTGAACTGAGATTAACACACAGAAGAAAGGTTGGGGGCTGCTTCCTTTCAACAAGATGGCAGCCTAAGGACATCAAAGAAAAACGGGCTCTCCAGATTTTCCTAAGCAGATGTTGATGACACAAAGAGAAATTATCTTCAAAATCATCGGCAATTCCATTGACAATAGCTCTGTTAATATTTGCATAATCTAAAGAAATGTTCAATCCTCAGTGCTCAGTGAAGAATTTCTCTCAATGAGATGTGACTCATGGAGCTCTTGCAAAATGGCAGACGAATGTGTGCAGTAAGTACAACATTTAAAAGGAGAGGCACTTGCCTTTTTAATTGCTCCAGGAAGAGAGGCCACAGGAACTGACCATGCAGTTACATAAACTTACTAAGCACACCTACATCTCACACAAACACCCATGAGTGCATGCATGTACACGTGCACACACACACACCCTGCAAAGGAAAGGGGGGGGGGAAGCGACATTTTCATATAAGAAAATAATAAGTCATTCAAGCTTTTGAGAGTGAGAGGTTCCTCAAGTTAACAGAAAAACTATGTCAGTCAACAAGTATTTATTAAGTTTGCACACCTAACTGGCCCGGTCTGAAATGCTTTCATGTGAGATATGTGATTCTCTATGATCAAAGCTCTTCAATAACTCATCTCCACATCTTATCCTTTTCTATTTCCCCAGAGTCCCTTCTTACCTCTTCCCATTAAATCCATTTTTGTAATAAATAAATATGTAGATTAAATTAAAATTTTGTAAAAGATTCTTTAAGAGGGTAAGCATAGAACTAAGTGGGCTCAGCAAATCGCCAGAAGTAAAGAAAAGAAGTTAAGAACAAAGAGTTGAGATAAAATGTCTTACCCCTTTCAATCTACTCTCCAGATTGTAACTGGAAGGATGACTCCACAGATCAAAGCTGATAATAATACTGAGACACCAAGATTGGTAATGGTATTGGTATTGGTAAAGTTCATCAGAGCTGCCACTGACTATTTAGCAAGAGCCAGGCATCCTAGTAAATACTTTCCATACTTGATTTACTCTAATCACATTGTCCCCTGTTGAAACGGCTTTCCTTTGCCCTCAGGATAAAGTTCAAACTTTAATAACAACATAGATAAGGACTTGCTAAGGCTAATCTCTCTTTTAACCTTTTGGTCTCACTTCTCAATGCCTTAACGTCTTACACACCAGCCTTCCAGGAGTTCTTTTGGTCCTAAGACACCTTGCTCTCTCTCATTTTAGTCCCTTTTGGTTTGAAGGTCTCAGGGCGCATGTCACCTCCCATGGTGAGCTCTTCCTGACCTTCCCAATCTCAGTGAGCTGTCCCTCCTGGTGCACAGAGCACCTGTGCTTGCTGCCATTGGGGCACTCATCCTGGTGGATTAGAATGCCCTACCTCCATAGTCTCCACTGGACCATAAATTCCATATGCACAGAGGACTGAATGTCAGACTTACAGATTGTTCCCAGTAAATATTTATAGAATCAATGAACGGATGAATAAATTCCTGTCTCTATGTATTGCTTAAAGGGGGAAGAAGCAGAAGTGACTCTTTGTCTGTAATACAATACTACCATCCCCTCGCAGGAGTATGGAATTCAGTGTCTCTGGTGTTCATGTCAGATGAAGTCTGTTCACGTCCAGAGAACAGTGGGGCATTTTCCTGTCGTCAAGCACAGTGTTCTCTGAAGTGGGATGGGCAGGATGATCTTTTGGTATGCAGGAAAAAGTGCTAGGAGATTCAATTGCATTTATATTAAAACTAAGCTTTGGAGGGGCACCTGGGGGGGCTCAGTCGGTTAAGCCTCTGACTTTCGATTTCAGCTCAAGTCATGATCTCAGGGTTGTGAGGTCAAGCCCTGCGTCTGGCTCCTCGCTGGGTGTGGAGCCTGCTTAAGATTTTCTCTTTTTCCTTCTCCCTCTGTTCCCCCCTCCCCTGACTCATGCAAGTATGTGCACGTGCTCTCTCTCTCTAATAAATAAATACATACATGCATATATACATACATATATGATACATTACTTTGCAAGTATCTGCCATGTGAATTGCCTTATGAATCTAATGCCTGCCCAGATTTATATGTACATCAGACAGCCTTGAGTAGTGTGGTAACCACGGGATTCCAAAGCAGGTGCTGAGCGCACATGAAACACGCAATCACTGTAGGTTACCTCTGCGGATAAGGTGGATTTATGGAATCTGCTATCTAACATTAGCTACACTGACCTCACAAAGTAGTCACCTATAGTTTTAAATTGCTGCAAAACTATAGATTGAAATTAATACAGATTGTGCAATTTACAAATCCAAACTGATGCCAGTGGTACAAGAAGGAGCTGCTGCATGTGGTCTTCCAAGCATGAGCTCTGTAACAGCCACATTACTAACTAAAATAAGGACAATAAAACTTTATATGGCAAGTCAACCAAAAATAGGAAAAAGAAATTTTTTTGAGTCAGCCACATTCATTATTATAAATGACACATCTTGCTCTGGGTGTTGTGCTTGAGATATTAACTGATGATACCAGCACATGTATCTAATTTATAGAAAACATGTATAATGTTTGCTTATAGGATTTTTTTTTTCAACTGAAGGCTGTGCAATAAAAAAAGCTCAAAGGACATGGGTCCAGGGAGGAGCAAGTCCTGTCCTTCTTTTCCATTTATCTTCCACTTCCATTCTGTCCCCCTCCACTCTCTCAAAGCTGAAAGCCTGCTACTCTTTTAATGGGCACTTTATAGTCCGTCCTGTCCTGTGATAACTGCCCAGTTCCATGTATCTCTCACCCAGGTCAACCCTCTACTGTTGTCGAAGTCAAGCCACTGAATCGATGGCCGGCTGTGGCTTTTCAGTCAAAACTGTAAGGTCTTGGAGAAATATCACCAGTGGATATTCCCTTAATATCTTTGTCTGTGCAAAAAGTACACTAGCAACTCCAAAATACATTGAAATATAAGCCATAGTCCCTGCCCTCGAGGAATTGGTCAAAAGAGAGAACGTGTCAACTGTGAAAAAATTGATTGGTGTTACCAGCATCCAAACCTTCTTCCTTTCTCCTACGCTTAAGAGTGGTAAACTGGCTTCTTTCCACATCTCATGTCTGAGAGGAAGTGTGAGCCCACGATGAGAAGCCCCTATTTTCTTGATATTCATGAATGCCATTGCAAGGGCCTTCCCCTCATCACACAAAATGCTTGATGAAGTTTCACAACGCCCCAGACTTTCAATACCTAATGATTTAGACTTTCCTGGGTCTGTTTTGAAACCGCAGGACCTATCAATATACAAGGTTTGGCTGAGTTTACTGGAAATCCTAGAAACAGAACAGTTCTCTCGAAGTATGAGGACGCTGTGGAGAGTGGTCCCAGAGGCGATTTTTAAGATCCCGCTTAAAACTTGACATATTAATGATCTCCTATTCAACCCAACATTTGCTGCTATGAAAATGTTTAAAGGAATTCATTCACCATTGTCCTCGTTAGTTGGAAATGAGTGCTTATCGATCACCGGTATTGATCTGCTACTTTAGATAAAAACAATACTTTTCAAAGTACACTCCAAAGAGTTTAAGGACTAAAGTAAAAATGTAACTTATGCTGGTTACTAGGTGATTGATCACAACTGATTTTGCCGCCACAGAACATAACTTACTGTGACACTGCTTATCTGGGCCCTGGAGTCGGCCCTCATTGAACTGTGCATTATGTATGAATGATTGATGTGGGCTTGAATATTTTGTGAGGTTCAAATTTCAGTCCATTTTCCATAGCCGACTTACATAAAAGATGAGTCCTACTGAAAAGTTCTTCAGGAGGAGTGTAACAATTATGGATTTAAGTGATCTCTGGTGATTTTGTTCATCCGACAAAGTTAACGCCTGCTTTGTTTAGAATCAGGGGGCCGACGTCAAGCCTGGCTCATCTGGGAGGTCTTTTTCCAAGTGAAATATCTTTTTTGTCCAGGTAAGAAATTTAAAAAAAAAAAAAAAAAAAGAGCTGGTCAAAACCCCACGAAGGTCAGGGCAAGACGGAACAGTTGGGTGTACCTGTCTCTTGGGAACTGTAGCATTTGAACTTTAGATCCTGACCCACCTTCATTCGACCTTATTTATTCATATCATTGTAGCTAACTGAAATATATATTTTTAACATTTGCAAGGGATTAGATTAAAGCCCACACAAATGGCAGTGGACCCACAGCGAGAGAATGCCTTCTCCGTCAGAGTCTGGGATGTACATTCATGATCTCTTTGTCCACAGAAGGATGGGGTTTGACGACGGGAAATGACAGCTGTTTTCATCCCAGTCGGTCTATTCCACACAACAGTCCGTCATTAGAGATCATTACTGTATTACTATTGTTAACAAGGAAGAATACAGCCTCTGCCTTCGTCTGCCGAGATATAATAAGTCTTATAGAACAAGAGTACCCTGAAGGGCCTTCGCTTCTAAAAATGATTAAACTTCATTCAAATCCCAGCCTGTAACCCACTTCTGGGCATAGCATCAAAGTCAGCTCCATAGGTGTGATCTAAGGCGGTATACTATTCCTGCCTCAGGTTTTGCACAAGACTGGTTTGCATGCATTATCCTCAAAGAACAGATTGCCTTTTACCAAAATCCTATGCATTTTGGCACTTGGTGAGTGTCTTAGATGGCATTAACTGTAAAACATTTCTTTTTACATAATTATGGCTTTGTTTTGAGTGTGTGCTAAGATGGTTGTAAAAGTTTTAAATGTGAAGGGCTTGGGGAATAAGAGGAAAAAAATCTTTGAACAAAAATGAAAGCCTGTTGTTAACAATTAAAGTTAAAAAGAATTTTTTTTTTCCCTGACAGTCTTTCAGAACTTCAGAAAAAAAACCGCCACGTGGTTATTTTAATAATTGTTCCCCAAATTACAGCATTAGCAGAAATGTATAGAAAATACAAGTTGTGATGATTGCTAAACACCTGGAGAATTAGAGCTATTGTTTTCTGGGCATATTGACGTAGCAATGCGACCATCTTTGTCAATAACTGATAAAAATAAATGCAGAGAGACTTGGTGTTCGTTCTAATAATGAGAAACCCTTCTCGGCGCCCGGGAAAGGCCTTTGCCTCAGGCAGCACTCAGACGCCCGAATCCACCAGGCTCGCCATGAATGTGTTAATTGACATGCTTGTATAAATTTTAGTAAAGCCATAATATTTTTGCATGGCAACTATTAAAAATATTTTTTTCTCTTAATTTCACCAGGGAGGCTGAGACTCTGAATTTTTCCCCCTTGCAGGAGGGAATAATTTAGATTTTCTTCCATCCCTGTCAGAAGTTGAACAGACGAACAAAACAGATTCTTCAGAGACAATTTTACACAGAGTTACATCCATCCAATTCAATTATAAATTAAATTGACTAACGAACCATAGCTCATTATGGGAATCAATTACTCAGAACTGTCTTTGGACCAAAAATGTGGAAAATAAAAAATAATGGTCATACTTCAATATACCAGATTGTCAACGTTTGAAAGCTCTGTTTTTCTCTAGCTTGGCATAGTCCAACGCCAAAAAGAAATGATAATCATTTGTTTTACTGCTCCTAGAGATGTTCTCGTTTTATGAAGACTAGTTAATTCTTGAGTTTTGATCTCTTTGGGATGAGTACCTCAGGCTTTTCTGAGATGACAGGCCAACCCTGGAGTCATGTAATCGCATGGGGATCTTTCAGATCAACTTATGCAAATGTGTTATTAAAAGGAGCCTCATTTTAGCCTCTAGTGCCACCCAAGCAATAAGAGTCAAAAATCTTGGGAGGTCATGTTAAAAGCATTTTATTAATAAAACGATTCCAGTAACAGAATGGGGTGTGTGGAGGAGGGTGAGGGCGTGGGGCGTACCTCTCTAGAGCGTTTTTTGGTCCAATTGTTTGGTAAAAGTAAATGCATAGGGAATCTGATGGCTGCCTTATTTACCGAGTAGTAGGCCCTTGTAAAAAAAACAAAAAACAAAAAACAAAAAAAAACAAAAAAAAAACAGTATTAAAGCAATAACACTTTCGAAAATATCTTCCTCCTTTTGTGGTCCACAGCCCAGAAATTTTCCATCTGTTACAATGCATTAAAAAACTGTTCTGCTTTGAACATGTGTAGGTAAAGGTGATCGCACCAGCACATACATACACCAACACGGGTACGTGTCATAACACAGTATGGGAGTCTGTTCCCCACCTAACGTGTCACAGTAAAACGGTCAGAGAATGCTAAGACTTTTTTTTTTTCAAGGAACCTAACTCAACTCTTGAAGATGCCTTAGTTCTCTTTTTCCTCATAGACTTCTTATTCATGCACACTTGGAGAGTAACAAGAATAAATATCCCGAACTCAAGTGTTCACCTAAAGAACTAAGATCTCTAAAAAAATCTACTCCTATGTATATTTTTCTCATCCAGTGAAGCCAAAAGGAAATTGTTCACCCAGGAAAAGCTGTACTATTCATGAAAACAAGTTAATCCTCATAAATATATAATTCAGCATAATTTTGCTTAGAACCTCATATTTTTAAAACATCCATTTCTTAAAATGGACTGAGTCTGTTTGTTTCACTAAAACATTATTTTTTTTTTTTTAAACATCAGACATAAAAGAGAAGTGGCTGGAAAATTTCAAATGTGTTTTTGGCTGATACAGTGAGAAGGGGGACAGATCCTCCCTTATTTATTTATTTATTTTGTACCATTAGAGCAAGGGAAAAGCATTTCCCATTTTGTTCAACAGAAAGGGGAAAAAGATGAATGGACCTGCAATTAGAAATATAAGCATTTAAGACAGGGTCCCTTGAAAAAAATCATTTCAACACATGCGGTCAAAGTTCAGAAATTCAGGTTCAGGGCTCAGAACTCAGAGTTCGGAGATTACATATTGTGTTTTGCACTGAATCACCTAAGAGGGGGATTGGTTGCATTCTACAATAAATAAACACAACTCAGCTTACCATTTCAGTGGCTTTCTCTTCTGTGAACAGCTCAAACCTTGGGTCCAGGCTTGGATTCAAATCCTGATTCTGTCCCTTCTAACCTGGGAGATAAAAAAAACAAGTCAACCTCTCTATGCCTCAGTTTCCCAATCTCTAAAACTGGAATCATAACAACACTTGTTTCTGGATGTTCCTGGGGGACTCACGCACGCATAGTACTTAGCACGATGTCTGACGTAGGAAGACCCAATCCCCGTTTAGCTGTCAATTTCTGTCCTGGTTGGTCTTTTCATTTTGAAATTCCGGGATAGGCAACAGCACAACTCCAAACCCAAAGGAAGAGAATATTCTTTCACTTTATTTGCAGGCACTGTGTGAAAACCCGACCAGGCCCTGTTGCTCCAACAGGCCGCATTTACAGCCTTGCCTGGTTTCTAGGATTGCTTATCCAGGTCGGAGTGTGCACCCAGGATCTGCAGCTGGGTATCCCGGCGACTCCTGTAGAGCACATGGCACAGCTGTCTTCTGAGGCCCTTTAATCCCCCAAGGGGCTCCAACGCTCCCCAGCTCTGAGCTCCATCTGCAAGCCAAGCGGGGTGTTGAGGCCACCCTCAGGCAGAAGGCTATCACAGAAGATGGCTACTCACTGAGAGCCGCCCTACAGGCTATAAACGCTCAGGAAAGTCAGGGGCACATTTCAGATCATCCGTCAGAATTTTGAAGTTAGGCTTTGTAAAGGCCATAGGCATGGCTGAGCGTGAATATTTTGCTCTTAAGCCCACATTCAACTGACTATGAGCCTTATCAGAAGTAAATACCTTTCTCTTTACTCCTTCATGTAGCGATAGGCCAAGAATCTCAGTTTGAGAAGCCGAAATCAGACTTGCACTATATCGCAGTACTTCTTGGCAAAGCCTTCCGCTGTTTTAATTTTAACCAATTAGAAGAGCCAATCTTCTTTTCGTTCAGAAATGTATTAAAAGATATCACATTCAAAGGCTAGACATGCCCGCAATTAATTACTGGTGTCCAGCTAAAGGTCTACCATTAGCCATTGCCATGACAACCTTTAGAAGGCCTTGGCCCACCTGTTGCAAGATAGAAAGAGCATTAGGCAGTTGGTTCCTGCACTTGGCCTCCCTCTGGCCCATGGGGAATTCGTACTAATTAGAATTAGTTGTCCTTCTGTAGTCCAGCTCCTGACACAAATTGCATTCTGTAGCTTTTTGTTCCACTTGAGTTCACAGACAAAATAGCCCATGCCATGTTTGAAATGAAGCAAGGCAATATAAAAGGATTTTATGTAATTGGCTAATATACTTTAACATTTTAACTAATATCTTCAGTGTTGGTTCCTTGGAAGGGGGCTTGTTTACTTTCCTCTCCTTTTACTCAATAGTTGTTTACGATCATACAGCCCGTAATTTTAATATGGCTTGTTCGGGTGTCATTAACCCATTGTCAGGCTCAACTGCACATAGAACAAAACAAGTGACCTTTAAAAATGATAGTGTGAAATGGCCCCATGGTGATGGTGAAGAGAAGTACAAACAGCAAAGAAAACGAAAGGGCCATTTCTCACGTCTCCCTGAAGAAAAACTCGATTGAAAACAAGAGCTCATGGAAGAAGAGCCATAATGAAATAGAAGAGCCAGGACATGAAAGAAATTACTGGGATGGGAGCAAGTGCAGGTTGCCAGAAAGAGTGGTCCACGGCCTCTGTGAGAGCCACTGAGACACAGCCACCCGACCCACAAGAGGAGACTTAAGAAGAGAAAAACTTGGCGACAGTTCTCAAGTTAAAACTAACTTTGAAGACTAACTTTAAACTTTTAATAGCCCAGCATATTGAGAAGGAAGGGGAGGAAGGCCGCACGTGCTCTATCTCCTGCTACACCTTTCTACATGGAAGAGAACAAGGACGTTGACAATGGGACAGTGTCATCTAAGAAACAGCCTATGTATTCTTTCTAATCTCACTGAAGTCATTTTAGTTATTTCTAGAAATAGTAAAACTCCAAAACACAGAGCAGAATTGATGGCCTAAAGAACTCCTGTGAGATTTTTCACAGGGCCGGAAGAATCCGGAGGCCTCAGTTTGCCCAGATCATTTGAGTTCTGAATTGGAAATAGGGCTTGGTTCCGTGTTTCACCTTTCTGGTCCAGGTACCTGAGTTTCCAAGAATTCATGAGACAAATGATCTCAGGCTTTTTATTGATTTTCTTTCTATATTAGAGGTTTTCTAAGGAAAGTATCTTAATCTTCCCACACACAAAAATAAGATACAGTTTTATTTTTATTTAAAAAAAAAAAAAAGATACAAGGAGAGCTAAGAGAGTGTTCCTTTCACAAAAGATGTGTTCTTAGTTGGGGAAGACAGTTGCAAAAACCACCATTTGCTTGTTCATGAAAGAAGAAATGTAAGTAGTTTTAAAATAAAATCTATACACATCCCAAATTCATTCTCCAAGCTACCATATCAACCTCATATTGTTCAGAATGGGACTGAGGCCAAGAACAAATATCTCTCTTCCTTTCCCTGACTTTGAATCTGAATTCTAAAATGATAAGAGGTACTTTAAAATTCTTAAAATAGATGGATTTAGGAATGTCTGAGCCAAGGTAGTGCCTAGTTACTCATAGATAAGCCAGAACTGCCTTCGTGAGTGTATTAAATTGAAAATGTATAAAATGTGCAAAATGTGCAAGAAAAATCACTAAAAAGTCCAAAGAAATTTTCAAGTCTCAATTTAACTGAGAAAATTACCTATCTTTTCAATCTTTTGTGTTCTTTTGTAAAGTACTGTAGGACTACTTGGGGACAATAAGAAAGTCATTCGTTAGAAAACAAGAAACTTCCAAATGAAAATGCCAATGTGTTTACCAAGGAATAGGCCTCTCCATGTTTTCTGTGTGTCAGGAAATTTTAAGTTTATTTATTTGTTTGTAAAATCATCCTTTTCCTTGAGCCAGTAGGGAGGAAGCAAAAAAAAAAAAAAAAAAAAGGTTTTCACTAGAATATCAATAGCAGATAATATCAGTAACGGTAACATACATGAACATTGACCACAAAACACAGTACAAACCACATTATACCCCAGTTGGGTAGGCCACGCTGGTTAATAGACTTGCCAACATGAAAAAGCTGATCTGTGCACGGAAAGATCTCTGGTGGCTTGCCAGAGCATAAAACAGGCTTTCGGTTCTTCAGAGTACTCTAGTGAATAGTGGCTCGGGAAGAGCAGAGGTTGCATGAGGGAGATACGGAGTGGGGCCCTTTCCAATATTCTGTTTGTGGAACTGCTTTAAAATGAACTCCTACTGATATTGAGATTTATCCCGGATCCACCTTTTCCTGCACACCTTCCCTCATCCTCTCACTCTGCTCTCAGACATTGATGAGGTACATTTTCTATGTTCTGCTGTGCCTGCCTCTAGCTTAACTCCACACCTTCATATCGATATTCTCTCCAATCTACAGATGTTCAAAGTACAGTATCTTGATTTTCCTGTGAATACCAAGTAAGACACAGAGATTAGATTTACTAAGAGGGACCCAATATAAAAGCTGAAAAAAATGTCCCTACCCATATTCTACAACCTTCTATATGCATACCTCCACTACTGGTCTGTGAGCATTGGAAAAAAAAATACAGGTCCTCCTAATACTTACCTGCCACATTCTTGATGCCTAATAACTGATGAGTGAATGCATGAATGAATGAATTTCATTATATTCTGAGGATCATAATAAAATAGCAATAAATCTTGACATTTACCTTTCCCCCATCTGCTTCACAAGTTGGGTGAACAAAGCCATTTTGGAGGGTTAACATTTTTAGTGAAGAACTTGTGCTTGGGGAAAATGCTTCCAACAGCCAACTCTTCCGAGAACTTATGCCTCTCCAGAGAATGAAGTGTTTAAATTAGCAAATAATATGTTCCTTTTGATCCCAACAGAGGTCTTTCTCCTATCCAAGCTTTCTTGGTTTCTGAAGGAACCAGAAGAGGGAGATGAGGGATGAGTTGTAAAGCCCAGGAGAGGAACTGTGATAAAGTCAGGGGAAGTCTGAAGTCTCAGTGGTGACTGATGGAGATTTGCACAGACAATAAAGCAATGACCTTTATTCCTGAGTTTGAATGCTTATGGTGGACCTGTGAATTTTCTTTTCCTTCCTCAGCTGCAATGCAACACGCAGGCAACACTAGGCCTTAAGCTCAAATGTCACATTCGAGGAAATCCTGAACTGACAATCCCTGAACCAATCACAATAACCTCTTAATTTCTGCTTATAACATTCCAGAATTCTGGAACATCCTTAGAGGGAAACAGAAAGGAAAGATGAGACTCACTGTGATTGATAGGTAATTCTAAGATCTGGTGTCTCTCCAAATAGTTCATCCTTTGGATATGACCTTTCCTCTCATTTCTTTAAGTCCCAAGGCATTTCTATGAAAAAAATCATGTTGTAAAAGGCTCCAAAGCAAGTGTAAAGGAGAAAATAAAATCATCTATCAAAATCATATGAATCTGTGATTCACAAGAGGCAAGAGGCAATTTAAGGAGATAGTCTTTCACCATTGACCTGCTGTCAAAATAAACGTGGGGAAGATAATCACAGTAATTAACAAAAGAGTTAATTTTACTTCGTCATGAGATAAGATTCAGTTTGATTTCTGATTAGGAGAAGATCCATACCAAATGCTTTGTCTTCATAGCTGTTTATTATTATAAATTTAGACCAGGGATATGTATCAGTTTCTTAGCCATTGACTTTCATCAGGAAAATACTGTACTAACACCCAGATGCTTCAACCACAACCCTCAGCTCTTTCCTCCCAAGCTCCAATCCATGGTTTCTTTTGCTACTCAGCAAAGAAGGCTTATTTTATATCCTACTAAGCCAAACACTGAAGTGTTAGGCCCTAGAATATACTTTTCAGATGAAGTTGCTCATTTTCTTGCTGGAAAATGATGTTCCTCAAAGAGCTCCTGGGCCTGAGCACTGTTTGATTATAGTCCTCCTAGAATCACATGATCTAGCAGCAAATGAAATTCCTCTAGCAAACAAACCTCAGGAGTGATCCTATCTTCTGCATCAGAGTTTAATAAACACGTGGCCAGTTGAGAAATCGGTGTTTTGTAAGACTAATAAGCTCCAACCTGAGGGGGCATGCATGAACACACGTCTGCCTGTTGGGGAACTCTTGGCATCAGTTAAGCCTGCAGTGAGGGTCCAAAAACATTATAAATGGGGCAGAAGAAAAAACATATCCTGCATTTTTTTTAGTAATTGAATCAATTAGATAACCTTGCTCTTGGATGCTTATAGTGTTCCTCATTAAGTTTCACTATGTTTATGAACACTTTGTGCCAACTGCACCTTTTAAAAAGAGAAGATAACTGGAAGACTTCAGTTATCAAAGCTTGGTTGGGGGGTGAGAAATAGGTTGTGGATGTGGAGGCCCAGAGTTCTCTCCCAGCACTAAGCCAAAAGAGAGTTGAATCTGCACTTAGTGAGAGGCTGGGTGACCTTCAGTAAGTTAAACCACTTTTCTTGGCTCACTTTCCTTTTCCAGAAATTGAGGGGTATAAGTAAGATGGTCACTAAGTTATTTCCAGCTCTGACACTCAGGTGTTCCTGATCTTTACCAGGGCCAAGACTGACAGCCCCTAACATCAGAAAGATAAGGAACTGACTGCTTTTCCTCAAACAGAATGTTAGACTTTCTAGTCAAGAGACTATACCATCTTCAGTTGTGGTTATTTAAGTGAAAGAAAAGAAAAGTTGTTTCGGAATATCATTGTATCTGTTAGCCAATGCTGTGTAACAAGTCATACCAAAACTCAGTGGCTTTGGACAGTAAGTATTGATTAGTTTTTCTAAATCTATGCATCAGCTGGACAGCTGGCTGATCTGGGCAAGGCTAAGCTTACCTTAACAGGACATGTTCATATGTTTGTGTTCAGCTGGTGAGTTGGCTGAGGGCTGCTGATGTAGGAAAGCCTTACTCACATGTGTGGCATTTGGATGGCTGTTAGCTGAGGAGATGAAGGTGATGAAGCCGTGGGCCTCCCATTACCCACCAGGCTAGATGAGGCTTATTCTTTCCTGAGAAATAAACTTAAAACTGGAATTACTTCTGCCATATCCTATTGGCCAGAGCAAGTCATAAGGTCAACCTAGATTCCAGGAATCAGGAAATAAGATTGGCCTCTTGATGGACAGAGCTACAAGGTCATATGACAAAGGCCAAGGCTGCAGGAAAAAGTGAAGATGTGGTCATTTTTGCTACAAAGATAATGTTTTAATGGCTGTGAGAACACAGTGATAACTAAGATCCAATGACTGCCTTTGAGAAAAATCACTTTAGAGTGGGGAAAGAACTAGACACAGCTAATTAAAATGCGATGTAATAAATAACAGCAGAGAGAATATGGGACCTAGAAGTGGGGCAACTCCTGCCCAAGAGACTTGGGGAATGCTTCTCAGAGGCAGTGACCTTTGAGCCAGGTCTTGTTCAGGGCTGGATCCCAGGGCCTGACATGGTTCCTGGCTTACAGTAAGCACTCAGTAAATATTTGATGAATAAATAAATGAAGAATGAGAAGGAGTTGGTATAAAGCGAATGAAAAGAAAATCATTCCAAGGAGAAGAACCAGTATGAGGTATGAAAAAAGAACTTCACATTTCATCTCCAAGAATATTTATTTTTTTCTATGAATATTTGCTAAATGTCCCCTATGTGCTAGACACTAGGAATATGGAATATGAGCCCTCAAGTGAGTGGGAGACAGAATTTACCTGTGCTTATATTCACCATAGTGTCAGAGAGAATATGCCTGTCTCTCCTAACTCCTTAGGCCCTATTTACACAAACATCACCACAGCTCCTGTTTTTCATGTGACACTACCAAATAGTGGTGGGCTCAGTGAGGATGTGGGCCAGTGGCAAATGCTGGGCTTCCTCAGTGCATGAGCTCAAACCTCCAAA
Organism: Mustela erminea; assembly: GCF_009829155.1. Classification (NCBI taxonomy): domain Eukaryota; kingdom Metazoa; phylum Chordata; class Mammalia; order Carnivora; family Mustelidae; genus Mustela; species Mustela erminea. The sequence continues at coordinate 36,228,912 of NC_045623.1, forward strand.
TGCACTCATTCAATCATGGCCAGATCCCTTGTTACTGTCTCACCAGAAGCCCTTGTTTTTATTCCTCTTCCAAAGTCAAGTGCTCAAAAAGGATATGGTCCATAAGCAATGGGTTACTAGTTGGAATCCCAGACTATCTTGTAATACCTTCTAGGTTTTATAGAAGCCGTATTTTGGTCCCATGACATAAACAGGCCTTGCATGATTTTTGCAAGTCTTATAAATATGTCAGTGTTCTCCTAAATGGCCTGAACTGGGTCAAGCTCCCTTCCTTTCGCTCTATCCCATGTTATTTAAGGCTAGTTGTCAAAGGTACAATACCATAAGAGGTTTGGAAAGGCATTTGACTGGTGCAAAAAAACTTTTGTCAGTGAGTGCCAAAACCCTATGACTTTGGTGTTCTCCATGTGTTTGATACCCATCCGAAGTGGAAAGCTCATGTATCCTTGTTAAGTATATCCAGAGTAACCTATAAAAGCATCCGTGCGAAACATAGATTAAAAGTATTATATGTCCTTGAGTTTGCCTGCTTGAATTCTATTAGGCTTACCTTGATTTCTTTTAAGGACCCAGACATAAGTTCATTTCCATGGGCTGAAATACAGCTCTCTATTCTATCTACTTAACTCTGTAATACTAAGTGGATATCCACGATACTCAAATCCTTCACAACCAGTAGGACATGGGTACTGACCAATCGGAGTGGGTACGGAATGGAGTTTCAGTTATTGGGTGGCAGGGAGTTCTGGAAGAAGCAGAGGGCTGCTCTGGTGGCAGTAATTTGGTAGGTGGAGTAATTTTGGAGCTCCTGGCTGATGTTCTTGACCTATCATCATAACCGGCGCTGTGCCGTGAGGCGGCTACCTGGTCCACATCCGAGGAATCCCTGTCTTTCCAGTTATGATCAATCATGGTAAAGCTCATTACAATACACTTTATAATTGTTGATTTCCAATATTGAGGTGATGGGCCATCTACAAACTGACAATTATTCTTTGCCTTTATTTCAAGGGACGCAAACGACCCATTTTTTTTTTTTTTAAGATTTTATTTATTTATTTGACAGAGAGAGAAACATTGAGAGAGGGAACACAAGCAGGCAGAGCGGGAGAAGGAGAAGCAGGCTTGCCGCTGAGCAGGAAGCCCGATGAGGGGCTTGATCCCAGGACCCTGAGATCATGACCTAAGCCGAAGGCAGGTGCTTAACTGACTGAGCCACCCAGGCACCCCTCATCTTTTTTATTGTAGGGAAGCAATTTTACATTTAAGAAGAATAATTATGTAAAGTCAGCTAGCTAAATGTGTCATAAAAGCGAGAGAGCTGCCAAGCAAATGTAAGAACAGACCTTGCTTTGGGGTTAGCAGTGTCAACATTTCTTTTTCTCCTCCAGCCGTCTCTCCCCCCCCCCGCCCCCAATGTTCTTTCATTCCCCCAACCCTACTATCGTTAACTTGTATGACTGGTCTGGAAGTTGAGCTCTAGCAGTGCAGGCTTGTTAAAGAACTCATGAAAAATGATCCAAGGATCCAGTCTTCGGTGAGGACACTGGCCTTCCTTTCCATTTTCTTGTTTTTCTGCTCTTTAAAGGCAAATTCTTTACTAGTGCGGTAAGACCAGAGTTTGATAAACAGTACAAATGTTATTTTAAACACCATAATGATAATAATTTAATCAAATGTGATTTGCTTTTAATAACTGTATTGGCCCTTTCATTTTGAAAAGTGGCCATGTGAATGGTTTGCTTTTGCATTTTTAACAAGAGAGGAAATAAATGATCCTGCTTGTAAGAGCAGGAGACTAATGATGCTTATTCCCACACTCTTTGTTTCGTGGAACTAAGTCAGCACACCCTGCTGCTTGCTATAAGCCACTGGCCTTGATAAAGCCAATGGCAGTACTAGGCCAGGTCCTTTCCCAGAAACATGAAGGTACCCCCCAGGCAAGTCAGTACTCGCTTTTGCACTGTGCCTAATCATTCACAAAGTACTTTCGCTAATGTGAACTCCTTTTAAATCCTATGACTCCCATTTCATGGATGAGACACACAGAGGAACACAGGCTTGCCCAACGCCGCGCCGTTAAGTAAGTAAGGAAGCAGTAGATTTAGGACTTGAACCCTGCCCTACCTCCACGTTCAAGCCTCTGCCTCTACACCATGATGGGTGGTGTGTCACTATAACTAGCTTAGTTGGCCCATGCAGAAACTATAAAATCAACCGAATTCCATGCATTCCTAAGCCATACCCCGTTATACTTCAGACTGTCTCGAAAGAAAATATAAATAAATAAATAGACAATAACTCCTTAAAGCAGCCTGCAAACTGCTGGAGTGGTCCTCATGAGCAACTTCCTTCGCTCACACCCACAGCTTCCTCAAATTTAGGTGGTTGCTAACAGAAGAAGTGCCTTTTGTTACTCCCTCCAACAAGGGGATACTCTTTCTGAACCATCTGCGAATACTGGACGGGGCCGTCATTAAAGCCTTCCCTGGCTGTTAAAGAACTACCATTCGGCTGGAACCCAGAGCTCATTTGTCCATAGTTTACACTCACTCTTATTTGTGAAACTCGCGTCACCCAAAGCAAACTTTGTCACCTAACTTGCGTTGCTGTGAATTCCACCCAGTCAAGCCACACCCCAGGTGAAAAGGACCATGGATTGGTGAAATTGAGTGATAACACCAGAACACAGTCTCCCGATTCCTTAAAACTGAGTACCAAACGAAGAACAGAGGCAGCAAAGGGGCCGGGATAGAGACAGGGAACAGAAGGGAACATAGATTGCACTGTATTCCCCTCTCCTGGAGTGCCCTAAAAACTGCTTTGAGAGAGAAAAAGGTGACTAGTAAGTTTATTTATGCTTTTTAAAAAGCACTGCCAATCCCAATTTATCAGTTACTGTCTTGTGACAATTTATTCATTGTTCACTGTTAGAAGCCAGAAGTTACATAGAAATGCATGATTGGTGATAGCTTCTCTATTTCAATATGGTATAATAGAGATAACACAGTGCCCAAAAGCTGTGCAGCCGACTTTTTGTCTGCTTTGTCTCTTTTCATTACTCTATCAGAATCTTCATTTAATATAATCCAAAAAAGCAAGGTAATTGCTTCACTTATCGGTTATCATCGCTCTCGCATACTTATCGTGTCAAAATTATTTATGTGGATAGGCCAGGTTGATCTTGCTGCATTCAAAAGCTTAAAATTTGAATAACTGTTCTGCCAGTTAGGTTATCAAAATTGCAGCATAAGCAATGAGCTTCTCTTTTCTGGATGTTGGAGTAGAGAAAAGGAATCACCTCCTAGGTGTGCATGGAAAGGGAAGCATTGGGCCACAGTGGCACTCAGAGCAGCTCTTCCGGCAAAAAGAGAGAGGAAACAGCCACGAAAGGAAGATGGTAACTAGAAGATTCATTGTGTGGGTCTCTGACAAAGCAAGAGAGAAATGGAGTCAGTTGGACACTTCTTTACGGTGCTTTTCCTCAACAATTATCTGCAGAATAATTGATACAATTATTCTGAAAGGCAAGACAGATATTGCTACCTGGGTCTTCATATACCCACCCCTCCCCTTAGGAGACCCTCTACAGATGAGCATTTCAATGTGCATTTTCCTACTTGTTAATCATTTTTCAATTGTCAAGTACTTTATCGCTTTAAAGACGTATTAGACTAATGTGAAATGTGGCAGGTTTTCAGTCAAGAAGTGAACACTTATTTCTACAAAATAATTTTTGTTAGATAAGTCTTGTTTTCAGGTGTCTAAGACTCTTCCCCTCTTTCTCTTACAAATGTTGATGGTACAAAGAAATTGCTTTAGATTATTCCTTCCTAGCTCAACACCAAGGACTTCAGCTATAGGCAGAGATTGGTCAAGTGAATGTATATTTTGATTCTTGCCAAATTCTGTGAGCTGTCCTGGTGAGAGCCTCAGAACCAACAGGGACTTTCTATCCCCCTTCTGTCAGAGTCGCTGACCCTCTCTCAAAATGTCTACTTTGCAGTGGGACCCTCTTAAATGTAGCCAGCCATTCTCGTACTCAGTCAGAGAATGACTAGAACTAATGGATGATATTCTTGTGATTGTCTTAATATCATCTTGGGCTAACTAATGCGTACTTTTTAATATTTTTCAGATTCTCTCAATGTGACACATAATACTTTTTAAATGTATTTACCCAGATCCTGCTGCACTAGTAGCTAGTATCTAGTATCAATAAGAAAGATTTATCTAGACTGTCAATTTATTTCTTAAAGTACAGCTGATCTTCTGTTGCAGTTTTAATTTCCCCGTTACAGTGGTGAGCCATGGAGCTGGAAGCATGTGAAAGGGAGCACTAGGTTATAGTTGTGGTTTTCCCTTATGCTAGTCTGGTAAATTTTCTGAGAATGGAATGAGGAATGAATGCAGGCTTAAAATCCAGCATTTATATTAATTCTCTGGTAGCTACTACCATTCTAGAAGTTAGAATCAAAACTAGGTGGATGACCTTTAAAGATCCATCCCAACCCTGAAATTTGATTATTACTTAAGAATCTAACACAATGAGGATGCATTTGAAGAAAGATCAACAGTCAATATCCCAGGGCCGGGGAGAACGGCTGGTATCTAGCGTGTGTTCAGATATGTACTGGGTGAATGGATGGATGAATGAATACTCTTTTCCCCTAAATTTCAGTCTTCAAAATGCCACTCAACATTCAGCAAACACTGAGCACCTCTACCACCTAACAGTCCTGCTGAAGGCCTGGGTTGCATATCAGCTCTCCAGAGACCCTCCTCTGGTCACTTGGCACGTTATTTGCTGACTCTGTAGCACCATACTCCCTTGGATTGTCATTACAGACATATGTCTCTTACATGCCTGTCATACGCTGAAGAAAGGGACTGTGTCTATATACTTTATTAGTTACATAACGACTGATGAAGTACCTTAGGCACATTAAATATAAATAAATATCTAATAAAAAATGAGCTGAATCATTCTTAATATTGCCTGGGGCATTGGAACAAAACCGTCAACATTGTCCTTCTACATCAATTACACCTAGTTCCCTTATTTTTTTTTTAACTGTCCATATTTTCATCACTACCCATTATAATACTTCTACCTAAACCAAAATTAAAGTAAAACATGGAAATAGGAGCGTCAATGAGTATCTATCAAATGCTTACTTCTAAGATATGAGAAAGGTAAATTACTTAAGCCTAAATCCAGCTTCCCTTTCATGCAAGTCCACTACATTATTTACTCCTTATTTGCTACATTTTGACTATGTGCCATATAGTGTGCAGCTACTGAGACTGAGGGATAAACAAGACAGGTCTTCTGCCTTGTCCAGTGATGGAGAAAGAACTATAAACAAGTAATTATATAGTTTAGAAATCTATTTGCTACCTTCTAGTTGTGTAACCTTGGGCAATTCATGTGTCTTCTCAGGGCCTCAGCTTCCTTACTGGGTTACAGGAAGATAATCGTGCTGAGGTCATGCTCCTTTGATACATTATTTCCTGATGCAGTGCCTGGTAGGTAGTAGGCACTCAACACATGTTGGTTGTATCTTAATGTCCAAAATATCAAGGGAACACAGAAGACAGAAAAACTAACTCAAAATGCATAGCAAGAAAGACTTTGTAGGGTTCAGACTGGAAGGACTAATGGAAAATTTGCAAGATAAAGCGGGGAAAGAAATAGATCCCAGCAGTAGAAGCATTATAGACAAAGGCCAGAGGTGTGAAAGATCTCATCAAATTACAGTCAGTGCATAATACTGCTTGGGGACTCTGAGAACTCCTAATCTTTTTCTTCTACCCAATTATTGCCTAATAGTTATCCCCTACTTCAAAAATGTAGGGATTCTTTCTTCTTTCTTAATTAAACTAACTTATATCAGCACTTATTCTGTTTTATTTGGTTTTATTTCAGAATAATGACTTTGGTTATTAAAATCATCTTGAATATAATTTTAAATTCTAGAGTAAGGCAGCCACCATCAGGTTTCAGTCATGTATGCAAAATTTTAATGTATATCCTACGTATGTTGTTGAGGAAGGATTTGGCATATGAATAATGGTTCTGTTAATATTTTCAATTTAACATCATAGTTCTATGTTATTAGGAACATCTACAAAACAATGTATATCTGTGCAAAAAGGAGAAATATGGCCAAAATCTAGTTGTCTTCAATTATCTAGATGCCTGAGAAGATATGGACTTAATCCTTTAACAAAATGATAGCAATAAATAAAATAAATAAAAATCTAATATTTTTACATTAAAAACATTTATCCAGTTTTGAATACTTAATGTTATGTTGGTGTAATATATGAATACATATTTTCTCTACTCATTACTGCCATTACTATGTAAGACTATCTAAAACTTATTTGGGTCAAGGTAATCAGTAAGCATTGCTTTTTCTCTCTATTAAAGGTCATTAATTCTCAAACAACATTTTATTACCTTTTAAAAATAGGTATTCCATTGGCTTTTTCCCAGTAATCTGGGGTCCTGCCAATCCTCCACAGATCTCCACATGTTATCATTCTTGGCTCTGTGATTACATCAATTATTTTCTTGGCAAATCCAAGGTAGAGTTGGTCAAGCTCAACTAACATAAAAATATGTAACACCCCAAAGTAAACTGTAGGCTAGTTCAAGTTCTTTTTTAATTTTAATTTTTATCCTAGCCTTTTTAGGTTAGGTACTTCTCTATAGTTACTTTCTTTTGTGATCACGCTATTCCGTACTCACATGGGACTGCCAAGAGGCTTAGGGAACAATTTAAAATCATCCAAAGCCCTTAACACTATTAAATCCTACTTGATCCATGAAGAATAATTAGCAAGGTCTGGGGAACTTGTATGGGAATTTACCTATTTACAGTTAGGTCTGTCTGTTCATGAACAGCCAGACGAGTGTTAGCCAGGTTCAGATAAGCATTTAGAACAGTTCTAAGATAGCTATATAGTTTCTTAATTCAAGATAATGGACAGAACCTGGGTTGCCTCCTTTTCATGCTAATTTATCATCGAAATGACAATTCATACATACAAATAAATAAATCCTTAACAGCACTTGAAACAAGCCAAAAAATAAAAGGGGGGGGTGGGGAGGAGAAAAGGAGATGACATTAGCAGTTCAGAAAGTCTGACAGTCTCAGAAGATAGGAAGTAATTTGGATTTTAGTGTTGGGTAAACTCTAACAGAGTAAATCACAACCCAAAATACACACATAGAAAAGAGATGTAGAGGAGATGGGGTTCATTTTCTTTAAAATGTCTCTGGAGAAGCTCCAAACAGATACAGATAGAAGAAATTGCTAAGGGGTAGTAATAAAGGCTTGTAACAGGAAGACCATTTTCAAACAGCTGTGCTAGGAAGCCGCTCTTCTTCCCCTATATATGGAATTGTTGGCTTTATTGGCAGCTGTGATACCCCATGCCTGTTAATGTGCTAAAAGAAAAAGCCATTTGTCAGTAGGGCTCACCCTTTGACACACAGCCTGAAGGCATCCCCCTCATTCAGAACACTAGCCTTTTGGGTAAAATGGTCCATTTGACCTCAAAGTATATGAGGTATATATAAAAATATATTATATTTATATAATAAATAAATTTATTTATTTATATATAATATATTATATTTATATTTATGTTATAAATATATTTATACAAATAATAATATTTATATTTATATAAATAATTATATTTATAAAATAAATATTTATATTATACTTATATGAATATAAATATAATACATTTATAATATAGTCCTTGTCATTACAAAATTAATAATGAACCAAGGATTACCAGATATTTAAGGGAAATCAAGTGAAACAAAAAGAAAGAAAATGGTAAATAAACAAAAATTGGTCACAGAAGAGATAGTGGTAATAGAAGGAATAAAAGAGAACATTAAAATATTCTAATGAGTATCCTCAAAAATTTCAAGAGTATATTGTATCCATAATATAAAAAGAGACTGCTATGAGTTCTTGGAAATAAAAAAATATTTATAATTACATAAAAATAAATTAAACTTGGGCTGAACCATAGCAGACCAAAGTGAAGACTGAAATTTAATTTGGAAGGTGGAATTAATAAAGCATTCCATAATAGAAAGGGAAAAAATGCACAAAAATTTATTTCGTGAAATAGAAAGACTTGGGGCACCTGGGTGGCTCAGTGGGTTAAAGCCTCTGCCTTCAGCTCAGGTCATGATCCCAGGGTCCTGGGATCAAGGCCCTCGTCTGGCTCTCTGCTCGGCCTCTCTCACTCTGCCTGCCTCTCTGACTACTTGTGATCTCTGTCAGTCAAATAAATAAAAAAAATATTTAAAAAAAGAAAAAGAAACAGAAAGCCTCACTATTCAAAATGTGGTTCACACACCAGCAGGACAGGCATCATCTATCTCATTAGAAATGCAAAGTCACAGGCCTCACTTGAGACTTACTGACTCAGATTCTTCATTTTGAAAAGATCTGTGGGTAATTCACATGCAGGAACTTGAAAAAGCACTAATGTAAAGCACAGATCCAGAAAGTCTTATGTGTATCTAAAAAGTAGTTTAGAGGAAGACAGCATAAACAATGAAGGAGTTGAAATAATCAAAGAAATAACGAAAGAAAGTAGATGAAGAAAATTTCCTAGAGTTGGGAAAACTATCAACCCAACAGTTGGCAAACCCACCAAATGTCAAGGGGACAAAAATGCATTAGATACATACTTGTAAAATTTCAGAACTAAGCTTGAAGAAAAAAAATTCTAAAAGATTTCAAAGGGAGACAAAGAGAAAGTACTCAAAAAGAGACCACCATCAGATACGACATCAATGCCTTTCCAACAACACCAGATCTTAAAAACGCCTATTATGCAACTTTAAACCTAGAATACTATATCAAGTGCAATTATAAATAAAATTTAAGTGAAGAATATAGGTATTTTAGACATAAAGAACTCAAATCGTCTTAATCAACTGAGCCACCCAGGCACCCTTCATCCACCTTTTTTAAGAAAATAGAGAATGTATTCAAAGAATATGAAAAAGTCATCTAAAAAAGAGGAAGAAAAGGAATCTAAGAAACAGTTTAATCTAATCCAGAGATACAATGAAAGAAATCAGAATGAATGGTATGTGCAAATAGTAATGAATAGAAATTAGAAGGCAACCAGAGGACCTTATGAAAAAACAACAACAACAACAACAAAACAAAACAGACAAACAAAAACTAGAGGTGGATTAAGGAAGGTAGTGTGCATATGAAAATAAATGTAAAAGAAAGCCATGGTAAAACATGAAGCAAACTAAAACATGACATTATTTTAAGCAATTGTTGATATCTATAACGTATTAATATATAATTACATTATATTTATTTATTTTATATTAATAATATATAATATTTATATTATTTCAGTGTTAATCTTTCAGACTTTGCTGTTTGGGACTATGTGGGATTACACATAGTGTAATCTCCAGGTGCCTAATCATTCTATGTGGTTATAGAAAGAGTAACACTCATAATGTTTATATACTGATTATTTCAGATGTTCCTATCTTTAAATCAAATTATAGACAATGTTTGAAAGACCCTAGATTCAGAAGGAAGTGTAATGGTACAGTGTATAAATATAAATTATTAAAATGCTAATAATTGCATGTAAGTCATTTTAAACTAAAAAGTGATTTTAAAAATATAATAATTTACCTGATAGAAGTCATCAGGGAGGAAGAAAAGAAAGTATAGGCACACTGATTTCCTCATCTCACCTTGTATGAGGAAAACAGAGCCAGTCTGAAGCTTGAAAAACATAGGTTAAGTATAATATTAAATAATAAAGATAACCAAGAGAAAGACAAAAACAATGAACAGCAACAAAAACCCTACACTTAGAAGAATATAGGGGAGAAGGGAGGACGTAAGAGTTTGAGTTATGAAATTTTGCATCCTTCATCTGGAAATCCATAAACACTACCTGAAGTCTTAAATCATCAATACAATGTGTTCTTTAGAAATACGATGGTAAATACTAGAAGAGCTAAAAAGTGAAGTAACTAAAGTCATTAACTTTGGAAATATTTGGAGATCAGTAAAGGGCAGTGAGGATGAATTTTGCTTTTCTCTACTTCGCATCTATACAAGTTTAGGTATTTTAACCATTACAAACATATGTAATATTACACATATGTGTGTATGTATGTATATAAATTTAAAAGTAAAAAATCAAAAATGGAAAAAACTTCAATGGAAATATATATATATATATATATATATATATATATATATATACATACATACATATATATGATAGATACTTAGTTATTTCTAAGCAGAGTAAGCACAGGAAATTTACTAGCAAGTATCTGTTGATTCAACAAATTCCTTGAGCACCTACTCTGTGTGTGTTTCCCTGTGCTCAGCATTGAGTCTGTAACAATGAGCCAGAGAGATGCCACCCCTATCACAAAGGAGATTACTGTCTATCTGTAAAGGCAGGCATTAAACAAATAAATACACAAACACATCGCTCAATACACTTCTGTTGGGGCACCTGGGTGGCTCAGTGGGTTAAGCCGCTGCCTTCGGCTCAGGTCATGATCTCAGGGTCCTGGGATCGAGTCCCGCATCGGGCTCTCTGCTCAGCAGGGAGCCTGCTTCCCTCTCTCTCTCTCTGCCTGCCTCTCCATCTACTTGTGATTTCTCTCTGTCAAATAAATAAATAAAATCTTTAAAAAAAAAAAAAAAAAATACACTTCTGTTACATCCTGTGAAGGATGAGTATACAGTGAGAAAATAAAATGGGGGAATGTAAGCCTGGGAAACCAAGTTGTTTTGGGAAAAGTTTTATAATAAAGTTTAACAAAATTTGAATTCTTGGTACTAACATAAAGGTTATTAGACACACAGGAAATAACCAGTAAGAGACAATTATTTAACTAAAAGCAACTAGTGCTCTCTTCGGCAGCACATAGACTAAAATTGGAATGACACAGAGAAGGTTAGCGTAAGGATGACATGCAAATTCATGAACCGATCCATATCTTTAAAACAAACAAACAAAAATTAAAAATTAAAAGCAACTAAACTAGTTACCACTTATAGCTCTGTCCCTTATTCTGTATAACTCAAAAAGCATTTACAGATTTCCATGGTTTTAAGTTTCCGGAGCATGAGAAATTTTTCCCCCAAATGAATCAAATCACTTCATTTTTTAAAAAATAAGATATTGAAAGCTGACAATTTGGCAGTTGGCTGTAAGGCCAGGTAAAGATCAACCCACTTTAACATGGTAAAAAAAAAAAAAAAAAAGCCTAGTATTTCCAGAGCTGTCAAGAACTTTGAGTTGTGAAGGAAGTAATTTGATCTCCTGCACTTAAAAACTATTTACTTACCCATTTCCATCAGCATTCACTCATATAAACTAAGTGTGAGGACCAGAAAGCATATTTTTATTCAGCCTGTATCCAACTGGGATACAGAATATAGAATGGGAGAGAGTAGTAGGTCTTCTGATATGATCAGAGTGAGAGTCAGTCAAGGAGGCCTGTCCTGAAGAGAAGAGTTGGGGACTCTATTTTGGTGAAATAATTTTATAATTTAATAGAATGTCATGATGGGCCTTTAAAGTAGTCTGGGCTTTCTTGACATGGTAAAGCCAACAATTGCCAAGACCCCCAAATGGGCCACCTCAATGACAATGAACCTGTACCCTTCCTTACATCTACCTGACTCTGAGATTCCTGGGGACCACACTATCTGCGTCCACACATACCACTTCTGATGCTTCTGGTCTGGCAATCTGTTAACCATTTGATCAGCCTAGAAGGGCAGATTGCAGACACTTTGTTACTGGTTGTTCCTTTGGAAAGGATCAATGAATGTCTACTCCAAGCCCACAACTCCATATGCACAAATGCACTAGATAAGATACGTAGAAAGTGTTCATTTTTGTGTAAACCAAGCAAAACCTAACAAGCAAAAAGATTTATTTTCACAAATAAAAAAAAGTTAAGTTACACTTCAACTTATTTACTGCTGTTCTTAAAATGACAAATACAATAATAGATAAATCAAAGCTCTTTAACATAGAAAAGTCAACAGACCCTAGGTTGCCAATTGCCTCTATGTGAATCTCAATCTTGGAAATTTTGCCAAACCCCTAGGAAAACTGAAATTAGGATAATAATTTCAAAGAAGATTAAATTTCAGATTGACTTCCTTGGCAAATCCAAAAAGACAGCAGTATTCATTCCTCGATCTTCCTTTGTTTTTGTTTTTGTTTTTTCTTTTGGAGGCTAAGGAGTGGGTATTTTGCTTTTGTTAAATCACTTCCAGTATCCTAATCACACTAATAATCCCTGCTTTGGAGAAAGTCAGTATTTTGTAATAGTTTGTTCCAGAATCATCTTAGAAACATGTATACAGCATTTACTGCAGGACACGATGCTAAGGGCTTCATATATATTAACTCATGTAATACTTATACAGCCCTAGGTGGTTGGTATTCAGAGAGGTTGTGTAACTTATCCAAAGTCACACAGCTAAATAGGTGGCAGAGCTGGCGTTTGAACCAAGCAGTCTGCCCTCAAGGGTCCTGGTATATAAAGCACAATTTGGAAATAAGTATCATATTTTCATTTTGACTTCCATTATTGTTTCATCAACATTCATCCTGAGGCTTGGGAAGCCTCAGTTGTCAGCGATTCCTCTGCCTCCAGAACATTCTCTCCCTTCCCCAACTTGTTCTCTACCTGCATTTCCAGCCTGCCTGTCAGATAGTTAATGATCTGCACACAAACACTTACATGAACTAGTGGAGCCAAGCCTTTAAAAGAATCCTAGGGGAATCCTTTAAAGACTCTTCCACAATATGAATAATCACCCCCTAATTTATTCATCTGTAAATTTTTATTTTCATATAATAGATTTCCTTCCAGCAGGGCCAAACAGATTCGTGCTTTTCCTCCTCTTCTCAGATGCATCAGCTGTGCTTTGCCATTTTGCGTTTCAAGAAACCCGATTATTTTAACGTCCGCAACAACCATTCTCCTTTTAGAGTTTATAAAAGTGAAAGATATGTAGCACAAAAACTCTTTGTCAGGGAATATTTCTCGTGAAATGGAAATTTTAGCTCCTCTTACTTTCTTGGAATGCTTATTTGTTCAGACACAGGACAGTGAAAATAAAATTTAAGCGTCCAGAATATTATTTCTATCCATTTTAATTTTGTCAGGCCAGACCCAGTTTCCATAGCAGATGAAATTAAATTTTTATATCAACTCACTTCTCACTTTAATGTCAAGAAATTGTTGCTGTTCTATATGGTTAGACTTTCAAGTAACTATCAGCTAACCCTGATTATAGCACTCACCTTTTTGACTGATCTACTAGCTCTGTGAGTCCCACCCTCTGGCAGATTGAGTTTTTGGAGATCAGCAACAAGAACCAGACAAAAGCCTATCTTCACGTACTTTGAAAGAAACTAGGGAGACTCAGTATGAGCGGACATCCCAAAGTTGCAACCAGCTCGATCAATGGTATGAATGCAGAACTTCGCACTGAGAGCCTATCATGGTTTTGGTCTCCCTTGCTGAGCCCCACATTTCGATGTGAAGTACTCCCTTTCAAGTTCAAGTTCCCCTTCAAATTTAGCTCTTCTGTTGTAACAGGAGAACCTCCACAATGAATGGCAAGTGATGGAGATCACCATTAATGGGGAGAGCCTATTTGCTTTTCCCTGAGGTCTCTGAAACACATTTTCTAAACTCTTCCATGTGGCTCAGACCATGTTATGGATTTGTTAACTTTGCAATACATTTGATTGAAACATCATAATTCTTTCCATGACAATAGTGTCTGATGTTACAGATGCCCAACGAGCAGGGTCAATAGTTGACAGATGGAAGTTGGAGCCAAGCAATTACATTTCCCAAACCATTATAAAGAATGTAACCGAAGAAAGGTGGAACCGGGCCTAAAACACACCAAACGATAAAAAGCACAAAAATAATTGCTTTAAATTTAATGAATCTTTCTTTGATATGACAACCAATCCAAGAATCTCTGCATTCCCTCTCTCTGGTAAAAGTCAAAACATTTTTGAGGCGGTGGCAGTTTATCTAAATTATTGTTTTTCCTCCATCAGTCTTTAGGCTTAATCTCATTTGCTTTTATGGATATGGTAACCCTTTTGAATAGCTTTTAACCTTTTAAAAGTTGCCTTGACCCGAAGAGCCTAAAAAAATTTTAATACAATATTGAATAATAAAAATTGAACAATTGAGTGCTTTTCTTACCAGCAGTCTGCCTGCAGTGCTCCAGGTCCCAGAGCAGAGTTTCTGTCTGAAGAAAAAAAAAAATTTAAATACCTGTATATAGCTTGCTTCGAGCAGAAACCTTCAGCTCTGACCTCTGTTTCATTGGCTCCTTTGTTCCTTCTGCCACCACAATATATTGGCTTTCTTTTTCCAGAGAAAGAGTGTACCTCCTCCCGCAGCACATCAGCTTCAAAGGGCTCTTACCTCAAGTGTCCAATGCATCATCACAGTAAATTTAAGAAATCCTCAGCTTAAGATCGTCTCTTTCAATTGCGTATAATGTAGATAACTTCATGACTAAATGTTATAAACCAAGCCTTTTGTTGGCTTTGTTTTGTTTTGTTTTGTTTTGCTTCTTACCATAGCCTCTAGGACATTTTCTATGTTGTGTTTAGTAAGATGCAAGACAAGACGAAGATCCACAAATACAACTCCATTTTTTTTTTTTTCCATCTTTACATTGTGGAACTTAATTACCAAGTTAAAGACAAGATGGCATCCCTGCCCTCCTGGGGAAAGGGATGGGGGAGTCCTCCAGCTGAATGCTAGCCCCAGTTTGTAGCAGGGAGGAGGGGTGTGTGGGTTGGGGGGTACAGATCATGGTGAAAGCCCGGAAAGATGGGCCTTCCCTAGGAAGAGCTAGTCCCTACGGGGCAGATCCAGCTAGGAGCCGCACTCCGGCTCCCAGAGCCCCAGAAGCCCTGTTGTGGGGGATGTCAGTCAGCTGCCATCCTGCCTCCCGCTCTCTCTATCTGAGAGGGGGATCTGCATTTTCTAAGCCAGTTGTCAGCACGCACCACAAACAGCAACGCACCGCAAGCCTGCGGTGTAGACTGTCACCCTGTGATAAGTGTGCCAGTTCAGTGGTGCAAAGGTTTGCAGATACCCTCCCCTGGGCTCTCATTCTCCTCCTCCTCCTCTCCTCGCCCACACGCACTGAGCATCAGGCTCTCGAGTGCCCTTCTCCGCGTAGTTACAATAACCCATCCCGGCCAGTGATGCTTAAAATTGAACCATGGTTCAGGGGAGCAGTAGGCTCTCCCTGCAAGCACCCTAATGTGTTAAAGAGCCGTGCCAGGTAGCTCTCTCCCTTCTCAGAATCAACTACTTAGGAGGACCATCTGTCAGTGGAAGTTTGTTTTTATGCAAGTTCTCTAACCTAGCGTTTGAAGGATAAACAAACTTGTACGCGTATAGTTTTCCTCTCGGAGAAGTAGCTCCCTGCTTGCCCACTCGAGCTGCCTGCTCCCACTGTCCGCCTGGAAACGGGAGAGGAGGCCGGGTTCTGGAGCTTGTCTGGGGACTGAACGTGGACCTCCAACACGACCGCGTTTGTACAGCTGAGGCTTGACATGCGGGGCTCTTCAGATGGTTGGAATTATTTCATTTGGCACCACGATCGCCTCAAATGATACATATTTTCAGGCAAAGAAACACTGCAAAAGTAAACTTGAACCAATAGGGACATTTACTCTCCAGGTTTAAAATTAATTTCCTGTATTTCTCTGGCTTCAAAAAAAAAAAAAAAATTCTATTGGAACGGCAACTTTATGAGAAGAAAAATCAGAAACTATTTCTTTTACACGGAGCCCAGTATCAGATGAAATGGAAATGTAAGGATTTCCTTAGCGTTAACCCACTGGAATTCTCCAGCTGAGAACTGAGGTCTGCGGGCTGTTTTAGGTTAAGACCCTGCTCCACTCCATGTTAGGTAATCAGATGTCATTTAGGCAAAATAAATGAGAAGTACTCAAGGAATCAGAAAAGGTGAAAGAGCAGAATCTGGTTTGGATAAAAGTTTAATTCTTCAGTTCCAAGAGGCATAGCCCTTCGAAGATGCGGAGCGAAGTCAGACAGGAGTGGCCGAGTAATGAAGACGGATACTGCTTGTTATCAGCAAGCCGTTTACCAGGGCTTGACGTAACCTTAAACATTGCAGATAGCTCAATGGCACTTGCCACTAAGCCCCTAATTAATGAATAGCAGGCCCTAAATTAACAATGTGCATTTACAGATGAATTCTGGGCACTCATTAAATGATGTTCAAATACCAAGCAGCAACTGTTGGCTTCTCCCGGCTGGATTGCTCCATCCACTGGGCGTTGGGAAGGAGTTTCCATCCGGGGCTTTCTCGTCTTCTAGGCCCGGGGACCAGCTGTGGGGCGGGATGGGACCCGGGTCTCCGGAGGTGTATGGGGCAAGGGGATGTGAGCTCCGCTCTGAGCGGGAACACCTGTGCTGCCATTTTGGGGGGTCAGAAACGATCTCATATGGACCCTGTGCTGCCAATAAAAGTTTAAAAAAAAAAAAAAAAAAGGGAAAATGAAGTTCGAATAGGAACCAACTCTGCCAGGGAAAGAAGTCTCTGAGACTTCTCAGAGAGCAGCCCCACAGTACACACGTTTGTGGGAGGGCTGGAATGTACTCTGGGGGCGGAGGGTTTAGACAATGTGTAGATTTGTTTGGCCAAAGCTTCATTAATAAACAATTAAGGGCTTGTGGTGAGGGAGCGGGGTACTGGGCGCTGCTAGCCGCCGTTCAGACTGCCCTTCCACTGAAGCAGGGGGCTCAGCCCGAAAGCACCGATGCTGCGACCAGAGCCAACCAAAAACGTTCTCTGCGGCAAACGGTAGCCAAGCTAATTATCTAGCACCTTCTGTGGGGGGGGGTTTTCCTGTGAATTTCGAGGAATAAAACAGGGAGCTGCGGGCTTGGAATGTAACAAGGATGTAGCCCCCAGGTGGGAAGGTGTATATATGACTATTAAATCATATTATTACCTTCAAGTCACGCAGAAGCAAAATAAAGACGGAAGCCAAGTATGAGTAAGGAATTGGAAAGTAAATTAAGTGGGGAAGAAACATCTTTTAAAGTTTTGTGGGAGGCGGCAAGAAAAAAGATTCTTGCAAAGCTATGTGAGGAGCAGAACGGATTTAAGGGGAGAGGATGTTCAGCAAACGTCCCCGTTTGAGTCATGTCTGCTCTGGCTAAAATCCTGAGGCGGGACCCTTCTGTTGTGAAGGGAAAGCATCTGAGGTTGAGGTTTATGAGCGGTCACTTTCCGGAAGCATCCATGCTAAAGAAAGCACAGCTGCCTGCTGCTAAGGGCAGCCTGTGGAACACGGATCCGCAGTGCCAAGATCCATGTATGGTCAAAAACAAAGGCATTCTCTTGTTTCTGTGGATCATTCCTGCTTCGGGCTTTTCAAATTGGGGTTTGTGTATGTTTAGGGACAGGTTATTCCTATGGCCTATGGCATAGGAATAGAGGCAGGATGGAAAAGCAAACCGGTTGCCCAACGAGGAAACAAAAACAGAAACAAAAACAAAACCAAACCAAACAAAACAAAACAAAAAACACAACCCAGACTCTTTTAATTTGAAAATGCCAAAGGGACTTGTGTTGGGGTGGGGGCTCCGGAATGGGGGTGCTGTACTCTCCCCGTCTGCCACCTAAATATTCCTAAGTAATTACTGGGTAGGAATTGAACTGAGGGGGTGAGGGGAACAGGTGTTTCCCTTTTCCCAAGGGCATTTCTCATTTATTATATATCTAGTCAAAAGTTTCTTTTTGAGCAGACTTTGTCACATCCAGCCAAACAGCGGCTGTGTGAAAAAAAGCACCTTAAGCAATCATTTTAAGAGCTGCCCTCATTCCACATTGTGCGACTGAATACAAATCCTTTATTCTTCCCGGTTTGATGATGAAATGGAGATTTAACCTCTGCTTGCCATCATTATCAGTTCACTGAGTTTCTGAGTAGAAACCACAAAGCTCCTGAAAATCTAAGTTACTGGATGTTTGCCCTCGCCCCATTCCCTCCACGCCCAAAGCAATCCAAATACAGAGCTTACTGGGAGGAGAGAAGATCAATAGGAAACACTTTCTTATTACAACATTCCCCTGGATTTCTCAGAACTCCATCCATAGTGGATTTCTAGTCCCAGTGGTCATACAATTAGGAAAAAAAGTGAACTTCAGACAATAAAAGGGAATGAGCAAAGGACAGACACGAAGCACAGTATCTTTTTCTACCTCCATTATAAAGCTGTGTAACCCAGCTCATCATGGCATACATGTGTAAGCCACATTTCCTCGGGTTTCAAAAGCCTGTTGGTTCCATCAGAAATGTATGTCACAATAAAGCAACAAAAGACCTGTCCTTTACATAACCCTCACTGGCAACATCTCAAGATGCCCTCATCCATTTTCTGATTCAAGAGGTCCCTGGGGTGTGTCTCACGTGTGTCGCAGGTCATTGCCAGGGTCCTCTGCTTCCACTCTATCGCACTTCCTTAAACTTCCGTCATTCCTGACTCCTGAATGACACTCCAGATGTTAAAATTGACATTAGTCCTCCAGCCAAATATTTCCATTCCAACATAATCTCTTTTAGAGTGTGACCTTGGCCTAGAGAAGCTTTCCCAGACCTAAATAAAAGGAGTCCATTCTTCCTCTATCTAACGTATTATCTAGGAAGTTAAAGGCTGGCCATTTATTTTGGGGAAGTTTTTCTCCTTGGGGGGAGGATATCATCAACTTCAACCTGACAGCTATTAATCCTCTCCTCTGTCCAAAGAAAGCTTCAGCAGCTAATTTCACGAAGCCAGATAAACATGTCTAGGTATGCCCATAGGTACAGTGGAGACCCTCATTTGGAGACCCTCCAAATCTCTAATACACACGATTAGATGAAATAATTTTACCAAAAATGTTGTCACTACATACAGAATAATATATTGACCCAGTTGTCAACCTTATCCTGTAACATAAGTGGTTTTGAAGACTGTCTCTTATATTAAGGAAATCCTATCTGCTATATCAAGAGAACTCCCACAGGCATTAATTAACTAAACATACATAAATATAACATAAAACATAAACAAAACATAAAACAAACATTTATTTCTCAATCAAAAAACCCCAGAATGGATACTTTTTTAGGAAAATGATCCAGGGTCCCTGACTTATTTCACATTATGCCTCCACTGTCTTTAACATTGGCCCCCAAGGTCACCACACACTTTTGCATCAAACTGAGAGAAAGGGAAAGAGAGGAACACTGTTTCTTAATGCCCTTGACTCAGCATCAACACACTGCATACAATCCATTGGTGAAAACCAATTATGTAATCCCTCCTAGAAGGGTGGGGTGGGGAGCTAAAAATATAGTCCATGGCTGGAAAATCATTTTCATTCAATAACTCTACACCTGGTAGAGGAGCACAAAGGTCGAGGAAAGCCAAGCACTTCTGCCAGAATACTTGGCTGATAATACGTGTGTGTGTGTGTGTGTGTGTGTGTGTGTATTTGCATATATATATAACATATTGTTCACATGTATATAAATAAAAGAACTATGATAATATATATTCAATTTCAATTTGCCCTGTTTTGAACTTTTTATGTTTCAGGGGTATTATCTTATTTAGTTCTTACCATAAGCCTAAAATGAGATAGGAGCACATTCCAAAAAGAGGAAGTATGGAATCTTAAGAAAACTGTTGGAGGATAAACATGAGTTAGAGAAGAGGATATCAATGGGAAAGGTAGAGTGAGGACTTCCAAAACTCTGCTCCATCATAAAGCAAAATCAACACCAGCAAAAAATTGTCAGAATCAAATTTTTCAAAACTCTGGAAATTAACAGCCCGCTTGCAATGAGGAAAGTTTACTTAAGAAAAACACCTGAATCTCCATAAGAAAAGCAAGATTTGTGGTATGATAACTTGTCCTATCCCCATCCCACTCTCCTCAGTCCTAATGTAATCTTGAAAACCAACAGCCCCACAATTATAGTAAAAACCAGCAGCTTAGCAGCCACTGGTGAGGTCCCAGTGAACAGTCCTTATTTTATCAGTCTGTGAGTTTCCTGAAAACCCCCACTTGTAGGATTATCTCTATTTCACCTGACTCAGGATTCACTAGAATGAAAAGCTTTGTGCTTGTCAAAAACAATCAACAGCAATTGTATAACATTGCAGTTACCTGAGGCAGTGATGATAATTAGGACAAATTAGAAGCTAACCGAAAAAACTTAAAAATCTTGGGAATAAAATGTTCATTGCAGTTTTAAAAATGCTGATATATTTCTGGGAATCTAGAAATCCATGTGCATGTATTGAGCTGTTCACATGTCTAGGGAAGAGCTAAGAAGGCCCTAAACTCACATGTCCAGCTAATCTTGAGGCTCTCTGGAAGCAAGATGCAAAGGCTAATGTATCTGAGTGTTGAAGATGAATCCCAATACACATGCAAAGCCCTTCAGCAAAGGCTAGGAGACTTACTGGTTCCAGGTATTTAAGAAAGTCTCTTCCCAATCATTGGATTTCTATAAGCTAATCAAACAGAGGCTGTCAGTGGCTAAACATGACAAATGAAACAAATTTTAAAAATTGGTTCAAGAGGGTCACTAAGTAAACAAACAACAACAAATTCTGGATCTGATTTCCACAGTTGCCATGTTGTATTATTTTAAACATCTATTTTTCAGCAAAGTTGTGGAACATGCAAAAGAAAAAGTATCAAATGAAACTCTCCCTGAGGAAGCCCAGATACTAGACTTAGTAGACAAAAATTTTATATCAGATATTTTAAATATATTCAAAGAACTAAAGGACACCACACCTAAAGAATTAAATAAAAGTATGAGAATAATGTTCTCACCATATAGAAAATATCAACAAAAAGATATTTCTATTGTGAAAGCACAAATAGAAATTCTGGCATTGAAAATTATAATAATTAAAATAAAAAATTCACTAAAAGGGCATCAATATCATAGATGAACTGGCAGAAGAAAGCATCAGTGAACTTGATAATGAGATTATCCCATCTGAAGAACAGAAAAAAAAAAAAAAAGAATGAAGGAAAATAAGCAGTCTCAATTACTTAGTAGCACACCAAAAATGGTATCAACATATGCAAAATGGGAGTCCAATAGGAGAGAGAAAGGAGCAGAAAAAATTTTGAAGAAAAAAGGCCTAAACTCCCCAGATATTATAAAAACATTTACCCATGCATCCAAGAAGCTCAATCCCACAAATAAGATAAAACAAAAAGGGATCCACACCTAGGTGCCCTGCAATTAAATTTTTGAAACACAATGAGAAAATCTTGAAAGCAGTAAGAGTGAAATGATGCATCATGTTTAAGGAATCACCACTAAGATTAACATCTACTTTTTTTTTTAATAAAATACCTTAGAGACCAGAAAGAACGAGTTAACATGTTCAAAGTGATGAAAAAAAGACTTATCAAGCAATAATTCTATATCCAAGAAAATTATCCTTCAGAAATAAAAGAAAAATCAAAGCATTCCCAGATGAACAAAACAGAGAAATTGTCACTAGCTGATATGCCCTATAAGAAATACTAAAGAGAATCTTTTATGATGAAAAGAAAGGACACTAGATAGTAAAACAAATCCACATGAAGAAATGGAGAACACTGGTAAAGGTAACTACATAGATAAATATAAAAAACAGTATAAATCTATTTTCTGTTTGTAACTCTTTTCCTCTATAAGATTTAAAATAAAACTGCATAAGGAAATAATTATAGCTGTTATTAAGAAAATAATGTACAGGGGCGCCTGGGTGGCTCAGTGGGTTAAGCCGCTGCCTTCGGCTCAGGTCATGATCTCAGGGTCCTGGGATCGAACCCCGCATCGGGCTCTCTGCTCAGCAGGGAGCCTGCTTCCTCCTCTCTCTCTGCCTGCCTCTCTGCCTGCTTGTGATCTCTGTCTGTCAAATAAATAAATAAAATCTTTAAAAAAAAAAGAAAAGAAAAGAATGTACAAAGATGTCATTTACATGACAATAATATGACAATGGAGAGGGCCAGGAATGTAACTAGGAACAAAGATTTTGTATACTATTGAAATTAAATTGGTATTCATACAAACTAAATTGTGATAAACTATGATATTAATTGTAATCATCATGGCAACCATTAAAAAAATAACTCTAAAAATAAAGCAAAAGAAACAACAAGGGGATTAAACTACCACACAAGAAAATACTTAACACAGAAGTCATTAATGGAAAAACTGGGAACAAAAAAGACATATGACATATGGAAAACAAATAGAAAATGGTAGACATCAATCTTACCTTATTGGTAATTACATCAAATGCAAATAGATTAAATACTCCAATAAAAAAATAGATCAGCAGAATGGATTTTATAAAGCATGATCCAACTATATGCTGTCTAAAAGTGAAAGATTTTAGATTCAAAAATGGAAATAAGTTAAAAGTAAAAATATAAAGATATTCCATAGAAATAACAACCAGAAGAGAGTTTATATGGCAATGTGAATATCAAACAAAATAGACTTTAAGATAAATGTTGTTACTACAGACAAAGAAGCACACTTTAAAATAACAAAAATATCAATCCATCAAGATGACATAATTTTAAACATTATATACCTAACAACAGAAAACCAAAATCTATAAAGCAAAAGTATATTTCATTCCTAATTATGGCTGAATAATACCCACTACATGGATATGACACACTTTGCTTATTATATAACATATAAATCTTGAAATCATTATGTTTGGTGGAAGAAGCCAGACACAAAAGGCCTTATATTATATAATTCCATGACTATGAAGTGTCCACAATAGGCAAATCTATAGAGATAGAAAACAGACTTGTTAATTGGAGGAGTTATAGAGGGGAAAAATGGGTAGTGATTGCTAAACGGGTACAGGTTTGCAAAAATCTTAGAACTATATCAGTGCTTTCCTTTTTTATTTATTCTAGGTGAGAAAGAACCACATAGTGGGGGAAAAAAGAAGAAAACAGGCACACAAACTTCAGTGTCAGACATACTTGCAATTAAATCTCCACTTACCTCTAACATATGATGTGTACGTGGGAAATATAAAGGTAAAATGTATTATAATTTTTAAGTTAATATAACCCACATACTTCAAAATCTTTATTTGGACTTGGATATTTGTATTAGTGTTCCTTATTGCTGCATAAGAAATTACCACAAACTTAAAACCATACAAATTTGTTATCTTACAGTTCCCATGGGTCAGGGGTCAAGCACTGGTGAGTTGGGTCTTCTGCTCAGAATGTCACCAGGCTAAAATTAAGGTGTCAGCAGGGACTGCAGATCTCATCTGGAGCTCAGAGTCCTCTTCAAAGTTAATTGGAAGAATTCAGTTCCTTGAGGCCTTCAACTCCTAGAGGCTCCACCCTTCCCTACCATGTGGCCTGCTCTACCACATGGAAGTTTCTTTCTTCTCAGCTTATAGAAAAGCAACTCTATTGCTTTTTCTGACTCGATTTCAAGACTTTGTTTTAAATGTCTCATATAATTAGGTCAAGTCCATCCATAATAATCATTCTTTTGATGAACTTAGAGTCAACTGACTGGAGATCTTAATCACAACTGTAAAATCCATTCATCTTTACCATACCATGTAATCAATCAAGGGAGTGACTGTCTCATCATCTTCACCAGTCTGCATATACCAGGTATGGGTTACTGAGGTTATCTTAGAATTATACAAGTAGGCTGTTCCATGAATGTCAACTGTGTAGGGGCTTGCTGAGTTACTGACCTTGGCCACTGTTTGGACACCATTTAGGGAGATTAAGACAAGCCATACACCATCAGAGCTTGACTCGGCTTAAGTATGGGACTTAATAGTAGATTCTAAACTGACTGCCCATCAGAACAACCTGGAAATTTTCTCCTAGAAATTTTCCGTATTTCAGTATCAAAGCTGACACATCTACACACACACACACACATCTATGTTTCTCAGAAGCTCCAGATGAGCAGCAAGGTTGAGACTCTAACATTCTATAAGCCACAACTGATGGAGAAAAATAAAAACAGTCCTATGAGTAAACCGTATGTGGGCTTGTTGAAAAATTAAATTTATACACATACATAACTAGTTATAATATTTAATTTAATCACCACTTCATTCTCAGTTTTTATTCATAGGGGAAAAAATTGAGAAATGGAAACCTGTGGTTTAAATGTCAGACATACTTGAATTCAAATCTCCACTCCACTTGCAACTCATTTATAATCTCCATAAATTACTCAAGCCCTCAGTTTCACGTTCCTCACCAATAATGGGGCGGGGGGGGTGGTATTTGTACCTGTGTCACCCAGTTCTCAGGAGGATGGCAAGGATGAAAGAGTCTGGCAAACTCTTCTCAACACATATTGCTAGAAGAAAATCAGTCTTTGGTCTGCGGTCTCCTTGACTCTGGGGCTGCCACATTCCTTGGGTCCATCCTGAAAGCATCCTGGGAGAACTGGTCTTCCTGTCCCCATATTTTGGGAAAGGCCAGGAAAGCTTTCCAAAACAGGACTGCCACTTTCTCTCAGGTTGCCTTGCATTCCCGGTGCTCAGCTTCCCTTTTGTGGGATCTGCCCAACAGGGAGCCATACATCTGTGCACATTAAAGGTTGTCTGTAGGTGGAGGATGTGTGTTCTCTAGAAATTTTTAATACCATATAACACTCCTCCCTCACATTGCATGACACATAAATTGGGCATGCATGGCCAACTGCAGCATGAAATATCATACTACCCTTTGCACCCACCCACCTGGTTTGTTGCAGTTGGTAACGCCTCTGAACCAGCTCACTGCCACTGGCTTACTCAGTATTTTGAACCCAATACTTCACTTCTCCAGCCAGTGGGAGAAGTTAGGAAAGGCAGGACGAGTGGTCTGGCCCGATGGAAAGGAAACTACAGACTTCTGCATAACATCGGGACCATTAACATTTGAGCGTTCATTTTCTCAAACTTTCAAACAATAATACCCATTTTATCTAACTTAGAGGATTGTTCAGAGCATGAAGTAAGATAACAGAAGTCAAATGCAGTTTGTAATCTGTGAGGCACTAGATAATCATATTTTAAGGGCAATATCTCAAAGTAGGTTAAATAACTTAGGAGGGACTGAATCTCATTGCCTCGAACCTTTTCCCATGGGTCATATTATGCTGTTATCATTCATTGTACCTGTGTAAATCACCCTATCGGGCTATATATGCCTTCAGAGCAGGGATGCCTTGTTTGGTCAGAATTTGGGCTTTGAGTAGAGCAGGAGCCATGATCTGAAGTACAGAAGGGGAGACGGGTATTTGTCTATAATAGATCGCCTACCGCCATCACATAGCATAAGAATGGAAACCACAGGAGGGTGGGAAATTTTATCTCTTTGGTTTAATTCTGTATTTCCCATACTTTACAACAGTGTCAGATAGCATAAGCACTCAATAAATGTTTGTTGAACAAATGAATAAGCAAGTGTTTGCCGGATTGAGTTACAATAAGGTAAGTTTTGATAGAATAAAATGGCAGCTGCCTTCATCTCTAGGAGGGGAGCAAGCAAGGCTGGCTGGGGCAAAGGTCAGAGCCTTGGAGGGTCTCTCTGTGTCTGCTCTCCTCTCATCCTCTCAGAATGGCTTTCCTTCACCCTGTCTGCCTCTCTGCATTTTTCTAATGCTCCTCACACCCCACACTTTAAACTATCCCATGACTGTTCAAAACCCTTGCTTGAAACCTAGCCCAGGTCTCCCCATTTATGCTCCCAAATCACCTTCACTCTCCAGCTTCTTTCACTCTCTACCTCCCCATCAGTGTCCCTGCCCTGATAGGTCACAGCAACCTGAGAAATTCTACTCATACGTTATACAGAGCATGTAGCTACTTCTATGTTCTTGTCTCCTGTTTCTTGAGTGCCCCAATGCCCCTCCACCAAACTTCCACAGTAAACTCACATCTGCCTCATCATTTCCTATTTGCCACCTACCTCACTAGAGGTATGATATATTAGTTGGGATTCTCCAAAGAAACAAAAGCAACAAATGTATATATAGAAAGAGATTTATTAAAGGAATTGGCTCACATGATAGTGGAGGCCCAGAAGTCCCAAGATCTGCAGTCAGCAAGCAGAGGACCCAGGAGAGCCAATGGTAAAGTTCCAGTCTGGAAGCTGGAGACTTGACACCTAGGAAGGGCTGATGTTTCGCTTCAAGTCTGAAGGCTGGCAAAAGCTGATGTCTCGGTTCAAAAGGGGATCAGGCAGAAAGAATTCTCTTTTACTTGGGGGAGGCTCAGCCTTTTTGCTCTATGGGTGCCTTCAACTGATCAGATGAGGGCCACCCACATTAGGAAGAGCAATCTGCCTTCTCAGTCTTATGAGTCAAATGTTAATTCCAAAACACCCGTGCAGACACACCCAGAAGAGTGTTTGACTAAATATCTGGGTACCCCCACAGCCTAGTCAATTCGATTTATAAAATGAGCCATCACAGATGTACCCTTCTCACCTTCACCACCTACTAAACCCTAAAATAAGCTTCTCTGAAGCATGGATTTTCTTTTTGTCTTCTAGAATTAAAGGATAGCCCTGACAAGGCAAGTGCTATGAAAGGGAAGAGGGTCATCACCCCCAGCCTCTGCCTTGTCTCCTTCCCAAGCCTGGGGCACCAGAACTGACTTGAGGTAGAATTGCATCCTCCTTAAAATGAACCTCCTAAAGCCTGCAAGGAAGAACTGCTGGAGCTAAAACCTCTTTTTTTCTCCTTCTCTGCTCACTCCCCAGCCATCCTTATGAATGCTGACTCTGTACCTAAAGCACACTCGCTCTTTTCTTTGATATAACTTACCATGGGTGCCTGATGGCCAGCCAGCCCAATCGCCAATATTCATGTCATTAAATGTGTCAAACAAATCTCACTGTAAGTTTGACTTAGTACAAAACCCTGTGATCAACTTGAAAAGACATGCGACAAATAATCAGAAGACTTGAGCTTGAATACTGACACCATCATCCCTTACTGGAAATAAGAAAACGAACAAAACACCTCAATTCATGGAGCCCCAGTTTTCTGATCTGTTTCCTTATCTACCTTACAGCACCATTGTGAGCATCAGTGAAATCGGTGTCAGTCTTGATAATGGAAGTTCTTGCCAAGCGATAATATCACGTATTGTTAAGTACTACTTTTTAATACTATTAGGTACTGTTAAATACTAATAGTATGTGCTGTTAAATTATTCCCCATCTTCATGATGTTGTTTTTCATAACCCTCCACCCATTACTTTATAAATAAATAAATATATAAATAGACTTTTAAAAGCCTCTGAAAGACAGAAGCTTCAAACAAACTCTGCTTGTAACACCCCAGGAATCAAATAGAAAAGGACAGAAGGAAATAGACCCAACTTCGGGAGATACAAAAATCAAAGAGCAGAAGTGTCTGTGCATAGCTGCAAGTAATAGGAAGTGCATTGTCCTTGGAGGAGGCATTTCGTTCACCATAGCAGGACAGAGATACTGCGCTTTAAGAAAGACCTTCATTTATCATAAAAATGATATCGGGTATCATGCAGACCAGCTGTGAGGCTCTCCAAGGGTGAAAAAGACAGGACAAATTGTGTCCAAGTGTCGAGGGAGGGCGGGTCACAACTCTTCCAGTGCAGCCGCGGAGCCCATTGGGCAGCAGCAACAAAACAGCCTTGACTCAAATGCCGGCAAAGCAAAGGTGGGGTCATGTCAGAAGGCATATACAGGGAAAATTCATATCTCTGCTTTATAATGGATGTTCTCTTGTACTCAAAAAGCTTTGGTGAATTATGAAAGACATTTATCAGACATTAGAAAAATTCCAACGTTGAAAAAATTTACCACCATTTATCAGAGGCTTGAAGCTACAATGTATTTTTCACTATGTGATATGGAAACACATGTGCAGTGAGTGGGTGGGTTTCTGGTTCAACACCAAACCCACACTGTCCTCCTAGTAATTGGATTCAGCCGAATACAGGACAGTGCATTCCAGGTCACTGAGCATCTTAAAGCTAGAAACAAAACTCTTTCCAAATGGTCCTTAAACCCAACAATGACGACTGAAATCCTCATACCAGTTAACTTAACCTTTGGTATCACATTGTGATGGGGGCAACAGGCTTGAACATGACCAAGTCAAATGCACCTAGCGTTCAACTGTAAACATGACCGACTCTACCTTCGATCTGTTCTCTCAACTTAAACTGGCAGAGGCCTTCTACTCTTAATCGCATCTGCTTCTCCATGGCCTGATCAGTCCTTAATTGTATCTAATTGATCTCATTTGTACCCTTGAATTGGTGAATCACAACCTAATTTAGAAATGCTACAGTGTTCTACATCTCACTGCCTCCTTTGATGCTCCCGACAGTCTTATAGACAAGTCGGGTGTGTCTGGAAAAATAGTTTCAGTCTCCTCCTACATACGAAAAGCTAGGTTAAAGAATAGATACCCCAAGGTCTAACCACTGCTAAATATCAGAACTGATAAGAGAATCCAGGTTTCATGACTCCCTAGTCCAGTGCTCCTTAAATACAGAAAAGAACTTCTTGGATCTTAGGGCTCTGAGACCCTCACAATGTGCTCCTCTGGGATATCTCGTAATTTCCTCCTCAGGAGCTCCTTAAGAATAGCATAAAGGCATATCCAGCTGGAACCATTTACACAAACTGTACAGCCTAGAGGCAGGGGATGGACTTAATGACCCTAGGCTAATCAATTCCTGCTTCCTAACACAAGGAGTGATTGCAAAGTAATGATCCACCAGCCCCAGACAAACATCACAGTTGTACATTAAATGAAGTTTCTGATTCCTCATTCCATGATAAATGTATGGTTAATCCTGATTCCTGATCCATCATAAATTGCTCTTCTCTTCAGGGTCACTCAGTGACATTTGACTGTGAGGAAGCTGAGTGCAAGGGTTTCAGCTGCAGTGGGTGCAATCTTGTAGGTATTGTAAGTGTTCGCATTAATCTGTTGCCATCTGTCTTTATTTTGCTAACCCACTCAATCGGACACCATAAATGTTAACAGACATAAAAATGCTTTTCTTCAACATTAGGCACACATATCTTCCTGCTTCACCTCCTGAATGTCAGACAGCCCCTGATTACCATAGGCAATGCCATGATGATCCCATGGCTCCCTGAAGTAGCTCTGAACAGCGATGCCATAGAAGGCTTTGTTCCAATCCCACCACCAGTTTTCGGAGTCCATTTCAAGGCTCCAGTACTCCTGTACTTGGCAGCAGATTTCTCCCCTTCTTTCAAAGAATGATCCAGAATGCAACCTTTAGCTCATCCTCTAAGAATGCGGACTCCAGCTGAGGTGGTGAAGGTTAAGCCAAATGTTTTTTACTCTGTCAAGCAGATCGTGATGGAGGCAGCTACACTCCTACCTCTTTTCCCCACCATCCTACACATCAAAAACCAGAAAGGACCCTGTGTTCTTGCTACAATCTAGTATATGGAAAAGCCATTCATTTGATGATTTGAGTAAAAAGGTTCTAAACAAGAGCCTTGCCCTATAATTTCTAAGAAATCTGCCATCTCTGGGCCATTCAGGGTTCTCTTTGAAGTCTTTAGCTCCCTAATTTACCTTGGCAACTTTTGAAAGGACTGAATGATCTTAGAAGTCTATTTTGCTGAGACCTTTTATCTGCATTGTGGTGGAAGTTGTGGTGCATGGCCCAAATCCACCCTCTGGGACAGAGACACTCATTCCTGCAGCCTCTGGCAGTGTTGACCACCTACGACTCTTAGCTTAGTACCTCTCTAGGGCTCACTCCAGAGATTCACTTCACCTAGGGTCATACCCTACCCCTAGGGCCACGCACATCCCATGACTGGTCACTACAGGGATATAAAGACCCAGTCCCCTAGTCCCAATTGAGGACAACTGTGCAGAGATAGCCCGGCTTCATAGACTCCCAAAGGGCCCTATGATGGGGACCATAGGACCCTGAGCCCTTTGTTGGAATTGTGTTACAGTTTGACTTCTCTCTTTCCCCAATCCTATTCCCTTCCCTTCCCCCAAAGTCAGAGCACTACCCAGTATATCCTCCGAGTCTGCTTCCTGAAGAACTTGACTTACAACAGGAACATTTTTAAGATAATGGATTTCTGAACTGGAATCAAATGCACAGCAGTTTGTTGGCTGTTTTTACTCTTCTGTTCAATAATGATTGCTAATTTTGAGCCTTTGGAATAAGAGGGAATCTTCATTCTAGAGAACACTTTTTGCAGGTGACAAAAGAACATTGTTAAGGCTGATGGAGAATATATATTACTCTTTTAAACACAAATAATTTTATAGTATTAAACACTCTATCATTATGAGTCAACTACCAATTCTGTTTCCATTGAAGGTCTCTGTATGGAAGAAGATAAAGAAACAGCTAAAAATACTCCCTGAGTACACATACTCTTTGTCTGAATTTCCTATCTTCTCTGAAGGCCAGTACATTGGGGGTTTCACTCTCCCACCCTTCTCTTCCTACCTTTGGGGACCAAATCCTGACTGCTGGGGCCAATATTATGATTTTTTTTTTTTTTGGTAGTAATTGAATCAGAAAGGAGGGTAAGCATATCATGCTTGAAAAGCCCAAGAAGTAGCTCCTTGCTCCCAAGTCTACTGTCAGTTACATCTCAGCCACCAGGCCTCTTGCAGGTGGGCAGGGGATCAGAGTGTCCTATTTCTCTTCCCTGTCTTCCTCTATCCTATGTAATTTGCCATGCCTCTAGACCTATGTTTTTTGTCTCTGTTAGTCGTCTCCATTTATCTCCAGGGATGTTATGAAAACCAAAAACGATTGAAATAGAGTGGGTTTTAATTTATTAACTGGAAAACATCTATTAGAAGAAAGGGAAAGTGATAAACTAATATAATAGCCCTAAGTTTCACAACTCCCAAGCTATTATGAGGTATCTTATCATTCTGACCCACAATTATTGTCTGTGTCTATCTGGTTCCATTCAAGCATCCAGTGGGAAGACAAGAAGACCACAGGCCAATTCCAGAATGGTATGCTTTTGAAATCATTAACTATATGAGTTCCTGTTCCTAGATCAAGTGAGAAATACCCAAATAAATTGGCATCATGTAGCCAAAATGCTTACATATCTCTTTGGTGGCCATGGTATGTTACTTCAGTTTTTGTAAATGGTTGCTTAGTTATAAGTCCATAATTTTAAATTCACCCATAAAGACAAGGTAGAGCAACAATCTGACATAAATGTTGGCCAAAAGTTAAGAGCATGATTATAAGAGAAAGAAGATTGATCATACCAGCCAAAGCTATCTATAAATTCAATGTAATCCTTATCGAAATTCCAATGGCATTTTTTCACAGAATTTTTTTTAAAAACCCTGAAATTTGTATGGAACCACTTAAGAACCCAAATGGCCAAAGCAATCCTGAGAAAGAATGAATTCGAAGGCATCACACTTCCTGATTTCGAACTATATTACAAAGCTATAGTAATCAAAACAACATGGTAATGGCATAAACACATAGACCAACAAAACAGAACCTAGAACCCTGAAATAAACCCACCCATATATGGTCAACTAATATTTGACAACGGAGCCAAGAATACTCCATGGGGAAATGATAGTCTCTTCAATAAATAGTGTGAGGAAATTGGATATTCACAGCAAAAGAGTTCATTTGAGCCCCTATGTTACACCACCACAAAAATTAAATTGAAGTAGGTTAACAACTTAAACATAAGACCTGAAATCATAAAATTGCTAGAACAAAACATAAGGGAAAAGTTTCTTTGGCATTGTTCTTGACAATTTTATTGAATATGAATGATATCAAAAGCATTCAGCAACAAAAGTGAAAAATAAGTGAGTGGGACTATATCAAACTAAAAAGCTTCTACACAGGAAAAGAAAGAGTCAACAAGATGAAAGGCCAATCCAAGAAATGGAGAAACTGTTTGCAAACCATGTGTCTCATAAGGAGTTAATATCTAAAATATATAAAGAACAAATGCAATTCAGTAGGAAAAAAATCAAACATTCTGATTAAAAAATGGACAGAGGACCTGAGTACACATGGGAACACTTGTGCCCTGTTGGTCAGAGTGTTAATTGGTGCAGCCGCTGTAGAAAAGTCAATATAGATTCTTCAAAAAATTAAAAATACAATGACCCTATGATTTAGCAATCCCACTCCTGGGTATACATCTGAAGGAAATGGAATCATTATCTTGAAGAGATAGATGCCCTCTCATGTTCATTGCAGCATGATTCACAATAGCCCAGGGTATGGAACAACCTTAGTGGCCCCCAGGGGGGTGAATGGATAAAGGAGATGATATAGATATAGGTGCAGATATGAGCATACATAGATAATGGAATATTACTCGGCCATTAAAAAGGAAGTTCTGCTGTTTGCAAAAACACAGATGGTCCTTGAGGGCATTGTGGTAAAAGAAATATGTCAAACACAAGAAGACAAATACTGCATGATCTCACTTACACGTGGAATCTGAAAAAGCTGAACTCAGAGAAACAGTAAAATGGTGGTGGCCAGGTGCTGGGGAGATAGGGAAAATGGAGAGATGTTAGTCAAAGGTTACGAACTTCCAGTTATAAGGTAAGTAAGTTCAGGGGATCTAATGTGCACCGTGGTGACTCTAGTTAGCAATACTGTTTTATATACCGGAAAGTTGCTAATTGAATAAACCTTCAATGTTCTCACTATTTAAAAAATGGTAATTATGCGAGGAGACAGGTAACCTTATTACAGTGATCATTTTCAATATGCATGCATATCAAATCATTATGCTGTATACCTTAAACTGACACAGTGTTACATGTCACTTAACTCTCAATAAAGCTGGGGGGGGTGGAAAACAGAGAAAGGGGAATGAGGTGTGGGAAAAGTAATCATACAATGACTATATGTTCTCTATTTTTCAAAGGCTTTCATTGAAGCGTTTCTCCCAGGAATGCTGCTTTTGCAATTACATAGCAACAAAGCGTTTGAAATAACTTTTTGAAACTCTAAACATAAAAACTTACACTGAGCTGAGGGGCTTATAGAAAGCAACTCCCTTCGAAGGCTTTCTGCTCAAATGCTAACGGCTGTTGCAAACAACATGGAATGTATATTCCCAAAGTTAGAATGGGCTAGGTTTCAGCTGAGAAAGGGTTAAATAAAGGGAATCAGATTCCAGCCAGACAGGGTCTGAACACCAATGAGAATTTCTCTAAATGATGTAATGCTTGAATCCTGATATCCTTTTGAAAAGAGCTTGTGGTTGGAGTTTCTCTAAACCAGACTGAACTGGCATTTCCTCCCATTCCAAGAGTCTCCTTCTCTGCCTCCTACACAATTTTCTTAGGTAGGTTTGTTCAGATGTATTAATGTTCTTTCCTAATGTTTGACAAAAAGCATTTTTTGTCATCGGCATTTGGATTCTTCCAAGGATTCTAGTCCACTGCTCTCCATGCTCTTGTTGGTAACGACACAAGTCTACGTGATTATAGAGAATTCAGAAAGACACCAGCTTTTCTCAGTCAGCTCACTGACTCAATGCTGGCTCTTTCCACTTATGCTCTTTCCCACATCTCCAGGGTGGGGAGGCTGTGACACATGAAGACAGAGACCCACACTTTCAGCTACACAGCAGGATGGAGAATTGCTGAGGGCTTTTCTACTAGGATGCTGTTGATGACCAAATAAGTGGGACAGTTCCAGGTGACAGCAAGTCTGGTGAACTCAGGAAACCTCCACGAGGACAGTCTGAAGCTACTCGCTCCTAAAAGCCCTCATGACTGATCTTGGCACGGATAACACACGTGAAGAGACAAGGGGAGGACACTCTGATTTTGTTTTAAGGCATCCTTTTAACTTTAATCCTGGATCTCTCAAGAGAAGGAGGCCCATAAAATGGCAGGAAAGTTGGTAAGGATTCTTAGAGCACAGCAAAAATTGGCACAGCTCCCAACTTGGCTGAGAAACAATTTCCTTTACACCAACTATTTTTAGATTTTAAAAAAGCCTTCTGAAAGAATTAATTCATCATTTACCACCCCATCAAATCAAACTTTAAAATCTTGGTTAACCAATAACTTCTCCCACTGTGTTGCATTTCGGAATAAAGTAAAACATAGCCATTAGTTTTCAAAAGTAACGTATGTCAAACATGACGTTTGTTACAAGAACATTCTGTGGAAACAAAAAACTATAAAAATAGAACACATGACTATTTTTAAGACCATCAGCAATTATTGTCTACCTATAGCATAGTGTCTGAGAGAACAGGAAACACATTTCTTTTCCTCTCCATCATATCCATATATAACTCTTTGCACAGTGCCTAGAACATTACAAACATTTGATAAAGATTTGCTACATTAAATTGAAACCGGAGCCCACAAATGTTCATTAAGCACCCCGTATATAAGGCACCGTGCCACTCGGTGATGGCAGAAAGGGGCACAGAGACAAGTTTCTACCTTCTTGAGGAGAGGACTCAGTCTCAACGATCTCCAAGACCTCTGTCATCCCAGACTGCAAAGGCAGTGACTGCAACACAAATGCCTTGGGATCCAGGCAAGGGACATCAATGAGCAAAGTAATGTACTGATTTTAAGACAACAGAAGACTGGGACGCCTGGGGGTTCGGTCAGTTAAGTGCCTGAGTCTTGATTTCGGCTCAGGTCATGATCGCAGGGCTGAGATTCTTAAGATTCTCTGTGTCCCTCTCCCTCTGCCCTTCCCCCTCTCTAAGAAAAAAAGACAACAGAAGATTATAAGGAGGATGAAAACTAGAGAATGCAAAGCTAACTTAAAATTATACTTTTTCAACTTTAAATATTTTGCCATCACTGTACTAACAAAAATAGTTTTATCAAAATGCTGGCAGATTCTTCATCCAGGAAAAGGAGCGGCGTTCGAACCCATGCTACAGCATGGATGGACCTTGAAAGCGTTATGCTAAGTGAAATAAGCATAAAATAAAATAAGACACCAAGGAACAAATACTGGATGATTTCACTTGTATAAAATATCTGAAAGAGGCAAATTCCTAGACACAGAAAGTCGATAAGAGGGTACCAGAGGCTGTGGGGAGAAGAAAATGGGAACTATTGCTTAATAGTTACGGTTTCTGTCTGAAATGATAAAAAAAAGTTTTGGAAGTGGGAGGGGGAATGGTTGCACAGCATCGCGAATGCAAGTAATGCCACTGAACTGTACACTTAAAAATGGTTTAAGTGGCCAATTTTTACATTATATATTTTATCACAATTTATTTTTTAAATTCTGGCCCAAGGCTAGCCAGTTGAGACTCCTGAATCCTGGCATGAGGCTTTATTCCATATTTGTCTGCCAAATAAATAAAGGCACAGTTTCCACTGCCCCCATGATATTCCAGAGTTTAGTGGAAATAGTATAATATTTCAGTTCGGGCAGCTTTTGATCTTGCTGTTTTACTATCTGTGTAACCTTGGGTACGTTACTTAATGTCTCCAGACCTCACCTTCTCTGTCAGTAATAAGGGGTATTAGTGGGGCTTACCTTCTAGGAGTATAGGAAAGATTATATAAAATAATTCTCGCAAAGCTCTGTTCGGAGTGGCTGGTTCATTATTCTCATTAGCTATTATTAACAGTAGATGGACTAATAAGAATTAACAGTTGCTATTATTACTAGGAACACTGGAAAAAATAATTATTTGCCTTTTTATTGCTAACCTAATGATTTATTTATGTGACAGTGATTGTCTTCTTAGGAACTATACACCTAGGAACATCAAGATGGAGTTCATAACCCTGTTTTTAAACATCTCATTGTAATCTAGTGATATTATTGACTTGCTGAAAGTCCTTTAAGGGTCCCTGGTGGTCTTCATAAGCCCCAAACCCTACAGCCCAGACACTGTGGCCTCCCCATCATCCATTCTGTGTTTGCAGCAACCTTGACTTCCGTTTTGTAATCTCAGTGTTTCCAGGGAAGCTGACTCATCCCTTGTCTCTCCAGAGACAGCCCACCTGTTCCAGACCAGACTCGGTCGCCATTCCGGCCCCTTCAACACCTGGTGTGGCTCAGGGCTTGCCATGTGAGGGCACTGCTCCAATCAGGGTGAATCTTCCGGCTTGTTAGTAGGAATCTAACAAATTTCTCTCTCTTCCAGGTGGCATGGAAGGCAGGCATGAGGGCTGGAACTGTCGCAGTTTCTTCACTCCCTTAGGAGACACGTGTCAACACACGGTAGGAGACTGGGGCCAAGAAAACCAAGGAGGAATGGAGAACTCTGATGAAGTTTTGACTCTGATGAGATCATGAGCCATCCTACCTCTGGAGTTTTCTGTTTCTGAGCTAATAGATTGCCCTTACTATCACAACCAAAAAGTTTTAACTGCTTAAAAAAAAAGTCTCATTTTGCTGCCCTGCTCTTCAACGCACACCTCCCCCACCCCGCCAACTGCCCCATTCCAGCCAAACAGATCTGGTTTCTGTTTCTGAATACTACTGAGCTTCCACTGAGCAAAGTGGTCTCACCCATGCATTCTCTCTCTCTGGATTATTTATTTGACACCCTGCCTCCTATCATTCCCTTAGTCTGCTTGCCCTGGTTAATATTCATTGATCTTGAACAGTTCAGCTCAGACATCATTTCCCCAAGAAAGCCTTCCTAGAGCCCCAGTGTGGGCCAAGTTCTCCTAGTAGGGCACCCATAACCTTTTACGCCTTCAGTTTTTACTAAAGTCTTATAACATACGACTTGCCACCATAATAATTAAATAATTGTTTCATGAGTTGACTGATGTCTAGCTCCCACATTTGTCTATCTTATTCAGTACTGCTATATGCCCAGCGCCCCACCCAGATCTTTTTCCGTAACAGTAACAGTAAATACATATCAGTGAAACAAACCTTTTAGCTGCCAAGGCTAATTGTTAAGGAGTTGGTGTGGACCCCCCAGTAAAAACAAAAACACTTTATAAACCAATCAGCAGTTGAAAGGAGAGAACTTAAGAAATGAACAAGCTGCTGATCGCTGGCTGTGGATGAAAAGCACACTGAACAAACATTGGTTAGGTACCCACTCTGTACAACACAGAGACCGAGGGACAGAAGACATTGACCCTGCCCACCAGGAGCCCTTTGCTGAACTTTAATTAGCTGGGCATCAAAAATACTGCTGCTCTGAAGGATTCCAAGTCACATCAATTACTCATTGCTTTGGAGTCAGTTCCAGCAGGGTCAAACTTACATTTAGCCCTTTAAAAAATCTAGTTTCACTTGTGTCCTAACTAGCAGAAAAGGCATCGCTCTCAAGTGCTCCTTTTTTGCAATTGCTTTTGACTCTAAAGCCTGCAGACAAAGAAAAGAGTGCTGGTTGCCTCCGAGCCTCTCTTCTCTAGGAATACGAAAGCATTTTGCAAACCCCAACCCATGGTCCACGTTCCTTTGCTACTATATCAGCATCCCACAGCTGGAGATGGTGAAGGGCTTGGAAAAGAGGTGGTCTTCTGGTAGTAAGTCAGGCTGAGCAGAGGCCAGAATCCATTGGAATTCCAAACCACACAGAACACGGCTGGCCTCGGTGACTGAGTAGAACCATGCACTGATCCATTAAAACCCGGGCTCCACCCCTTACTAGTTTTGTGACCTTGGGCACGCAATGTATTCTTTGCAGAACTCGGTTTTCTCATCTGTGAATCAGAGATACAAGGACCTCACTTCACAGGATGAAATGAGCTAAAATACATGATAGAGGGTTTGGCACGTAGAAAGCGCTCCATACATTTTTAACTCCGATTATTTTTTAATCCACTGGGAGAAAGGTAACAGATTAGAGCGAGGACTTTCTCGCCAGGCTTTTGTTTTGCACTCAGGTTGCTTTATTCAGTGATGACCCTTATTGACTCCACCAGCAGATGCTTCCTTGGAGATTTTAGCTGTATCTTCCCCCTGGGCCCACTTTCCCCTGCAACAGCAACATGGAAGGTGAGACAGTTCAATGCCATTGCTTTCCATCGTGATAACAGCGTTGTTGACATATCAGCCCTCCATGTCAAAATGTTATGACAACCATAATAAGTAAAATAAATTTAAAACATTTATTGATTTTAAGGGTTATCATTTCCTTCTTTTATCAGTGACATACCATGTCAAATGTGATCTATTTGAAGTATATTTTAAGCAAGATAATTAATGAATTGGATTTAGGAGCTGGGTATTTAACATATTTTATGAGGCAGTTTGATGAAAAAAACCCATACGGAGCCACCTATCCATAGAAGCTCCAGGCTGTGTGTCCAGTACCTAATCCCAATGACATCCCTCCTGCCAAGGCTCCCTGTCCACACCCATGAGACCCCGAGGGAAGGGATAAAAGTACACCGTTGAAATCACTCTGACCATTCTGGTCGACCTCAATAACTAACCCAGGCTTTGTAAAACAAAACAAAACCAAACAAAATCGGAAGAGTTTGGGCTTATGGATCTGCCCTTCATTTTATCCCAATCGACCTACGTCCTCTCCACCGAGGACTTCTTTAGCAAAGATGGAGACGGGTCACAGGGCGCTCCGCCAAACCACCACCCTCTGGGCCTCATCAGGTGTGACCTCCCATTCATGAGAAAATGCTGGGATGGTAGCAAAATGCAGGTGCTGCAGAAGAGGAGAGGCCCACTGTCATTCTGCCCAGGAGAGGGGTCTTCAGTACTACACTGTGGAAAAGAAGGAGGAGGGAGATGGGGAACAGGAGCGGCAGTGACAATAAGAGATTTCCTGACAGGGCGCATGCTAAACGAGTTATAGAGGCAATTACCCTAAAAATTTTGAAGCGGCCATTTGCTCAGTAACCTAGGCCGACCTGACACCCAAGCAGAGATTGCCATAAGGGGGGAATTTATGGTGTTGGAACGCTAGTTTAGCATAAATTACCTCGGGGAACAGATTTAAACCACTCGCGTTTTTAAAAATTAGGCAACAACAACAACAACAACAAAATGAGTTTATGCAAACTCTGTACCGACGGCAGGACGGGGCCCTCTAAGTCTTTATCCCCAAAGACACGGCAGTCCTTCTCGCCTGTTCGCTGGATGAAGATTCACAGCATTAATACATAATAACTGTATCTCACTCCATTACAGGTAGTTCAAGGCTGCTCCACAAAATGATATGCATGGCTTTGTGTCTTCATCTTTAAAACCACCCAATATCTCGGTAGCAGACATATGTTAGGTTTAATGCATCCCCCGCCATAAAAGTGTTGCTTAAGACTAATGAACAAACGAATGTTTGTTCAAACCTCTTTGTGAAAATCAAACAAGCTTTCAACAGCTATTCATATATTTATTGTCAGATGTGAATCATCACTTACGTGCTTTGCCCTGAACTATTACCGGCTAATGCTTGTAGGTTCAGGGCGCTAATTCACTTGCTGTGGTTTTGTTTTGAGTTGTTTTCTCTCTCTCTCTCTCTTCCTCTTCTTCCTTTCTTTCAACGCCATCTCCAGAGAGGCTCTGTTGTGAAAGTTCCTCCTAAGCACCGGCAGGGCTGACGATACATGTGGCCCAAGTAGGCACCATGCTGTTTCCAGAAGGGCCGTGGCCTCCCTGGGGACTGTCCGGCCCGCGCTGGGTCTTGGCCAGCACCTGCCCGGCCTGAACGGGGCCCTGAAACCCTCCCAAGCCAACGAGCGCCAAGCAGGGCCCGCGCCCTTCCTCTCTACCCCCGCCCCTTCACAAAGTAGCTGTTTGTTCAGACTCAGCAGCACCTGAAAAGCTCCCACAAGATTTACCCATTATATTAAATAACAGGTTTTAGAAGCTCAGAACTGTTATTCTAGTGTTGCTGGGTGTCATTAAGGTTGCACGTCTATGCTTGTTTAATTTTTCTTCTGCCATTAAGCAAACTAAATGCTCAGAGATTTTTTTTCTGTCTCAGTGGGGTCCACCCAGAATAGAAAAGAGAATAAGTGTTCCAGGGTTGTGTAACTGGGTTTTTTTGTGGCTTTCATTATGAGGAAGGAATTAAAAATCCCTCCTAGTCAGTACTTAAAATATCAAAGTCATTGTTTAATGCCTTTGAGTCACTGTACAACTAATTCAATTGCACAGTGTAGCGCCGTTTCACGGTGTGTGAAACACAGATAGTACATAGAAGTGATTGCAAAGTTGAATAAACACCAAATTAGTTTTAAAAGTCTGCAACTTCCCGGTGGAGTCTTTCAAACTGAAATGCATGCATGGGTGTCTGACAAATTCAGTGGTCGCCAGAAGGTTCTGTTGCCTCTCCCTTGAGTTAACGTGAGGGGGTGTCTGGACCCCTGACCCTGTGATGTCTGGGGGAGATGGCTGTCCTCGGGGAGGCGTGTGCACTGACAACACAATGTAAACTGCCTGTCAGGTGGACGTCACAGCACAGCCGGGTGTGAACGCATAAAGGGCAAGCAGGGTGTGTGACAGAAAGGCTGTGGCCAAATGAGAAACCCTAGGATGGTTTTAAGAGCAGTTGGGTAGAGACGAAAGACTGCAATTTGAGAGTTGGAAAATCAATGTGAAGGCCCAGCCCTGCTGGTTTCTGGCCTTGGGACCATGGCCGAGCCATGCCATGTCACAATTCCCCACCTCTATACCTGAGCCCGTAGCCATAACGGTCATTACTGACTAATTATTCCATGTGTTCCAGGCACAGTGCTGATGCTGAAGAGCTAGGACACAACAGCAAACAAAAAAGTAAGCTCGTGTCCATGATGGCATTTATTATCTATTATTAATAATCATAGCAACAATAAAATAATACTTATCAATGGCTAAAGATGTGTCAAACACTGTGCTGAGGATGGGAGATTAAACCCCCTTGCTGGGCGCCTGGGTGGCTCAGTGGGTTAAGCCGCTGCCTTCGGCTCAGGTCATGATCTCAGGGTCCTGGGATCGAGGCCCGCATCGGGCTCTCTGCTCAGCAGGGAGCCTGCTTCCCTCTCTCTCTCTCTGCCTGCCTCTCCATCTACTTGTGATTTCTCTCTGTCAAATAAATAAATAAAATCTTTAAAAAAAAAAAAAATAAAAAAAAAAAAAAATAAACCCCCTTGCTGACCACAGTCCCCACCCCTGATCTTTCACTCAGGGACCCAACAAATACTTTTGAGGACCTAATAAGCACCAGGTGTTGGGAATATAATCATAAAAAATTAAATCTCTGGAGTCATAAAGCTTTCATTTCATTTCAAAATCATATGGAAATTTGAATAATAGGCCAATAAGTGGCTCATCTTCTTCAAGTGTTTGTTCATCTATTCATTTCCCAAAAAGGCAACATGACCACCCTGTTCAAAATTTTAACCATGACCCAATATCCATTTCTGTTTATCCTGCTGTGCTAGTTGATTTTATGTGTCATCTTAATTGAGCCATGAGGTGGCCACATGTTTGCTCCAACATTATTCTGGGTGTGAGGGTGTTTTTAGCTGAGATTAACATTTGAGTCAGTAGACCAAGCAAAATAGATTGCTCTCCCCAGTAGACACGAGCCTCTTCCAATCAGGTGAAGGCCTGACCCTCCCAACACAAAGAGGGAAATCTTCCTTCCTGACCACTTTGGAACTGGGACATCAGATTTTGACTGCTTTGACTGCCTTTGGACTCGAATTGAAACAGTGAGTCTTCATGGGTCTTGAGTCCGTCAGCTTTCAGTTTAGAATTTATGCCATCAACTCTTCTGCTTCTCCAGCCTTTGGACTTGGACTGGAACTCTACCATTAGCTCTCCTGGGTCAAGAGCTTGCCATCTGCATGTGTTGGGATTTTCCAGCCTCCATTATCATGTGAGCTAATTTAGCCATTTCCTTATAATAAATATTTCTATAGATCCTGTTGGTTCAGTTTTTCTGAAGAACCTTGGCTAATAAATACATCTACTCTATATTCTTTCTCCAATATGGTTATCAGTTTTCAATACTACATAATTCATCAGTTATGTTTTTTATTTATTTCCTGGTTTATTATTTCTTTCCTCCAGTAGAATATAAGCTCTACAAGGAGTTTGTTCATTGATGTATTGTTCGTTCATTGACACGTAGTAGGCTTTGTAGTAGACATTCTAAACAGAGTTGTTGTCAAGTGGAGGTAAGTACTA
The DNA here is from genome assembly GCF_009829155.1 of Mustela erminea. Classification (NCBI taxonomy): domain Eukaryota; kingdom Metazoa; phylum Chordata; class Mammalia; order Carnivora; family Mustelidae; genus Mustela; species Mustela erminea. Next base: position 36,271,202 of record NC_045623.1, read on the forward strand.
TGAATAAAAATAAAACCCAGGGTACCTGGGTGGCTCAGTGGGTTGAGCCGCTGCCTTCGGCTCAGGTCGTGATCTCGGGGTCCTGGGATCGAGTCCTGCATCGGGCTCTCTGCTCCGTGGGGAGCCTGCTTCCCCCTCTCTCTCTGCCTGCCTCTCTGCCTACTTGTGATCTCTCTCTGTCAAATAAATAAATAAAATCTTTAAAAAAAATTAAAAATAAATAAAAATAAATAAATAATAAAACCCAGTAAATAGAGGGAGCCAATGGCAGGTCTTTTCATAAAAGGTGGTCATGTCTTGGTGGGAAAATAACAGTTTCTGGGATGACCATATGATTATTTATCTTTCATATTGGGACTTGTTTTCTTCTTCTTTTAACTAAACTTTTTGTCTTGAAATCCTTACAGATTTACACAGAATTGAAAAAAATAATACAGAGACATGCTGTATACTTCCTTCCCAGTTTTCCTCAACAGTAACAGCTTGTAAAACAACAGCACAGTATCACAACCAAGATGTAGACGTTGATACTGTCCACTAACCTTAAACTGATTTTTCCAGTTTCCCTTCCCTCACCCAGGCAACCAACCACTTATCAGTACCACCATTTCTATAGTGTTTCCAAACGGGATCACTTTTGGGAGCACCGGGGGACACTATTGATTACGGCAAGACAACTGGCAAATCAGGACTATCCCTGGCAACCCCTGACAGATGGCCACCTATTTATTATGGAACAAGGGCATCTTGACAACCACTGACAGTTGTGGCATGCTTGCGGTATCCCAGGCACCACACCGAGCACTGCTCAAAAGATCACTTTTATTTTTTTCAAATATTTTCTTTATTTATTTGCCAGAGAGAGAGAGAGCACAAGCAGGGGGAGCAGCAGGCAGAGGGGGAGGGAGAAGCAGGCTTCCCACCACGCAAGAAGCCCGATGAGGGACGAGATCCCAGGACCCCAGGATCATGACCTGAGCCAAAGGCAGACGCTTAACTGACTGAGCCACCCAGGTGCCCCATATGATCACTCTTAAAACTCAGAACAATCCTATGAAGCCGATTCTGTCATTATTCACATTCTACAGATGAGGAAACTGAGGCAGGGAGGCATTAGGACAGTTTTCAGAACCAAGAATCCTAACTGTCTGTCTGGTTCAAGAACTTGCCTTTTCAACTCCACATATTGAACAAATAGGTACAACAGCTGAGTTGTTAAAATCATTAAAAATGAGTACAGTGTCTTAAAAGGGGAAGTAGAATGTGCTACTGAAGCATAAAATGGAAATTGGAAAAATACGTACCTCACACTGAGTTCCTGTGATAAATGAAGATTATTCATTGGAGAGTTTGTGCACCAAAACAAAACAAAACACCAAAACTTTTAAAATGTTCAGCATTATCAACCTATATGCTGGAAGAAATGACCTTAAGTGGACATTCGTCATCTTTAATTTCCAACATTTTAAGAGCAGTGTTCCAAAAAGTGCAGTAGTTTCCCATGTATTCTTTGAGAGGCTGACATAGAGCATTGGGTTTTAAACTTTTAAAAAATTGTGCAATTTCAAGGGATGCCTGGGTGGCTCCGTTGGTTAAGTGTCTGCCTTTGGCTCAGGTCATAATCCTGGGGTCCTAGGATCAGGCCCCACATCAGGCTCTCTGATCAGCAGGAAGCCTGCTTCTCCCTCTCCCTCTGCCTGCTGCTCCCACTGCTTTCCTCTCTCCCTCTCTCTGCCAAATAAATAAACAAAATCTTTAAAAAGATAAAAGAAATAAAATTGCACAGTTTCCGACTGCAACCCAAAGGAAGAGTCCCACTCAGCCTGGTACTGTAAGCAAGGTCCCCAGCAGAGGAAATCCCCTCTGAGTTCCCACAGATGTTAAAGAAGCCATTGCTGAGGGATCAAGTCTTTCAGATTCAGAATCCAGTGCAAAGTCTTGCAAGAAAACAAAAACAAAAACGAACAGTCCTCTAGGCAAAGGGGAACTGATCCAGGAGCAATTACATCAAATTTCACTTCATGTTTTCTTAAAAGGAGGAGAATTAAGGATCAGCTACCTTAGCACACACCTAGATTTAATTATTACTTGTAAGAAAAATGTTGTTAATTCTAATATGGCAGCGAGAAAACCCAGTCAAGAGTAGAGCACCGGGGCACCTGGGTGGCTCAGTGGGTTAAAGCCTCTGCCTTCAGCTCAGGTCATGATCCCAGGGTCCTGGGATCCAGCCCGAATTGGGCTCTCTGCTCAGCAGGGAGCCTGCTTCCTCCTCTCTCTCTGCCTGCCTCTCTGCCTACTCGTGATCTCTGTCAAATAAATAAAATCTTAAAAAAAAAAAAAAAAAAAAGAGTAGAGCAGCTGTGCAAGGCTGGAATACTAAAGAAGGAATCTCTTGAAAGGATTTTTCCTCAGACTTTATAGTTAGAAACCCCTAGGTTTGGTGACCCTGGCTGGCTCAGTCAGGAGAGCATGCGACTCTTGATCTCAGGGTTGCCAGTTGAAGCCCCACACGGGGCATAGAGGTTACTTAAAAATCAAATCTCCCCCCAAAATAAATTAATTAATTAAAAATTTAAAAAAAGTAAACCTCTGGGCTTACTGAGATCTGCTAGAAAGTCAGAATGATGGACTTCTATAGAAGGAGGAGCCTATCAGCCCATGCACGTCAGCTGCCATGGGGACTGGTGGGTGGCGGTGGCACAGGAAGGGGTAAAAATCGGTTAAGTGGTTTATGCACTCAGCACTGAAACAAATATTGGGTTGGAGCCAAACGACTGAGTTTGAGTTCAGTCTCGGACCTAGCTGGGTGGTCCCAAGTGAAACCCCCAGGTCCCAGTTCCTCATCTATAAAATAAGAATGAAAGCACTTAATGGACAAAGTTGTGTGGGAATTAAGTGAGACGAGGTATGCTCTGTATGTACCCTAACATTGTCTATGAGTAAGGGCATTCTTTTTATTTAAGATATAGAAAAGAAGGACACACCAAAGAAGAGTTAAGAGAGAAGATCAAAGGCTGTGGGGGGAGGGGAGGGCTGTGGAATTCCTGAAGGAAAGGCTTCACAAGAGCTGCCAAGGTAGGGTCTTCAGGGCCATTTTGGAGCCCAGCACTCTGCTTGGAGGACTGCGCCCTGAGAAGTCTCCATGCCCCATTTTTTTCCAACCAGCAGGAATTGGATCTTCTCTTATCAGCCCATCCACAGGCTGGAATGCATTTGTTTTCCACTTTCACCCCAGAAGACAGTAGGCAGTGGACAAAAGGGGGCCACTCTCTCTCTAACTGGGTCTCTGTTCAAGTATCACTTTCCCAAACAGGCCTTGATTCTCTTTAAATAAATCACACTATCGGTCCTGCACACAGTCTAACTCTTACCTTGCCTTTTTTTCTTCAGAGCTGCTATCACTTCTTGACCTAATTTTGCTTGTTGATTTGTTTATTACCTGTCCCTTTACTACATTATGAATGCCACAGGGACAAAAAGACCCTATCTGTTGGGGTACATGCTAGGTGCTCAATACACAGTTTTTTACATAAATGAATGAGTGAATTCCATTCTTGGCTTTGTTCTATTGACATTCCCCTGTCGTTACTGCCTTGGGCGACCTGGAAATTTCTTTTGCTATTTTGGCCATTGTTTAATTCATTGTCTTCCTCTGTCTTTTGAATCTTTTCCTTACTTCTTTTGGATTTCCCCAAAAGGAGAGCCTGAGACAAGAGCTTTGGGTGTTGGTAGTTTATTTGGAAGATGATCCCTAAGAAGTGGAGGGAATACGGAGAATGACCCAGGGGATAACGAAGGGCCTTGCCTGGGCCGCTGATGCGGGCAGTGGGCACTCAACTCCACCTGGAACTTCTGAGATAACATGCCTTCCAAAATATGAAGGGTAGAACATTAATCCACACAAACTAGAGCATGAAAAAAAAAAAAAATCTAGTCTTGCCCTTGAGAAAACTTTACTCTCAGTGAAAATGAAAACAAGAAGTGCTTATGACCTATTTATTGTACCAAAGGGAATGAAATTTCACTGAGTGCCAAACATGAGCCAGGCACTATGCTAGGAGATTTATACAAATTATCTTATTTCATTATGGCAACAAGAGCCACCGCATGTTGGCTCTACAATTTAGCTGGGTTCTTCCCACATACAATCTCACCAATTCTCACAACAATTAACTAAGGGTTTTTATCTTCATTTCAGAGAAGAGAAAAGGGAGACCAAGAGGAAAGAAATACTTTGCCCTAGGTCACACCACCAATCGAGTGGCAGGTCTTTCTGACTCTATAGTTTGTCCGACAGACAAACAACTAGAGGAAAATGCAGGGTAAGGCACATTTGAATGAGTGATCATGTGACAGAGACATGAGAAAGGAATCAGGGATGGAAAAGAGTCTTACAAACTAGACGTCATCTTGACAAGATTTCATGAAGAAGGTGAATCTTTGTTAAGTTTTTTACAAGGTCGGGGCACCTGGGTAGCTCAATCGGTTCAGCATCAGACTCCTGATTTCTTCTCAGCTCTTGGTCTGAGGGTTATGACCTTTAACCTCTGCACTGCCCCCCCCCATGTCAGGCTCAGTGCTGGGGGCTGGAGCTCAGTACTCACTACTCAGTGGTTAAGATTCTCCCTCTCTCTTCCCTCTCCCTCTGCACACCCCCCCTGCAAAAAAAGAAAAAAAAAAAAAAAGGTAGAAGAGAACAAGGGAGAACCAGGGTGGAGAAAAGGGGTGGCGTTAAGCCAGGAAGAAGGCAGGAGAGAAAGGCATGAAGACAGGGTCACCAGCTCCACACAGCCAGGATCCCTTGTCACCAAAGATCTCGCCCCATGTTATCTTTTGTAAATAAAGTAGCGTGTCATGGAATGACCAAACATGAAAGCTATGGATTTGGATCATGATCTAGTCAAACTATAAAGAAGGAACAAACTGAAACAGAACAAAACCCAAATTGCGCTGATGATTCTGAGGCCCTTGAACCTCAGGAACTCTTAATTTTTCAAAGTGTATTTGAAAAGACATATATCCACTCGTATAGCCTGACAACAGTGGAATGCTAATAACCTTTAATTTCCTTGACTTCTAACCTTCCTAACCTGCTGCGCTGTTAGAACAGCACTGTAAATCAAAATATGCTGAATTGTATGGTGAACATGTGTATTGAGTCATTCCAAACTGCCTGGTGGCTTTTAAAAACACCGCTCACAATAGTACTTACACTGTTTTTATTTTTCCTGTGTCTTTCTTCTTACTCATGCTGCAATTGATTATTACAGGCATCAAAAACAACACACAATAAAGAAGGAAGCAGAAGAGAGACTCAGAAAGTAGTGAGGGGGCCTGAAATATTCCTGACATCCCTCCCCAGCCCAACTGTTCTAAATGTTCTTCCATTTTCAATAAAAAAAAAAATTGGAATATTGCCTTGGGTCTACTAAATCATTAGCAAATTAAGAACCTGTTTTTAATAACATTTAACTTGTAAATAATGCATTAATTGACTAGCCTGAATGTTAGCTTGTGCATTTGAAACTCTGCTACTAAATTTGTAATGAAAGAAATGTGCTCTAACAGTAGGCTATATGGTGAATATAACAGATTAAATATGACAGTTGATATTTGTGAAAATGGGGTTATAATTAGAGGACACCTGCAGCTGTTTTCCAACCAAAACAACAGAAATTAAACATGCATAAAGTGTGTGCGTGTGTCACATTTTCTGTTGGCGCATTGCTTTTGTTCTCCCGGAGTGTGGTGTTGGGTTTTTCCCCTATCATTTCGTCAGGTCGTATCTCTAAGCTAGCAACAAGTGGCTATTTGTGAATGCAGTTTATTGGATCTCTAAGTGATACATCCTGGGGAGGAAAAAAAAGAACATGAATCTTCTCCTAACAGGGTTTGCTAAAAACCATGACTGATGACCCGGCATATTGAGAACACTCAGAATTAGAGGGATCCATGTAAAAAAGAACCAGCAGCCTCCTTGGTCATACCTGCCTGGCCCACACCTACCCTGGGGAGTTCTGAGATGGAAAGATGAAGAATGTGGCATGCTGAAGGTTGTATGTTGCTAAAAATGTGTATGCTGGCCAGTAGGTAGAGAGGTTACTAGAAGTGTATATTGCACTGATTATTGGCAATGACTAATAATTAATAATTAGCTAAAAAATAATAATTTCATTAATTCATGCTTTCATTTATTCAACAAAGCTACATAAGTGCCTCCCAGTGCCAACAATACACTAGATACTAGGACACACAGTGAATGACGACCAAGAGAGACCACTGAAAGTCAGGGAAAGAGATGAAGTATTAAGAAGCAAATCCTGGCCCATCCTGTCAAATGCAACAGGGAAGTTAAATAAGATAAAGACAGAAAAGCTTCCCTTGAATTTCCCTTGAAAGTTCATTAGTGACCTTGGCAAAAAATAGTTTTAGCAGAGTGTTGGGAACAGCAGCCAGATTACAGTGTGTTACACGGTGAGTAAGAAGAATATAGAGAAAGTGAGTGTAGACTGCTCTTTTCCAAAGTCTGACCGTGCAAGGCCAGGAAGGGAGGGTGAGCAAGAGAGAGAGAGAGAGAGAGTGATAGGAAAGGCGGCTTTTCCAAAGACCCCAAAAAGAGCGGGCATATGAACTTGCACATGTGCATCTCTGTTATATGCTTTTTTTTTTTTCCTGTTAGAAGTTGAAATTCTCTTCCAAGTTAAAATTCTCACTTAACATGCTAGTTAACCTTCATTTTACAAAGGATCTTATGGAAGCTTGGACACACATGCAACTCTACTACCTATCATCAATGAGCTGCCATTAATTTGGTCAATAAACTGCATTCTTCTGCATGCAAGTTTTTACAATTTGCCCTCCCGTTCTGCCTGAGTTAGGCCAAAGACCATAGGAAACGGCCACACTCCTGGGTAAAAAAGAGCTGAATACTGGCAATTTTATACGGTTCAACCTGATAGTAAACAGAGGACGATGGAGATCATAACATTTCAATACCATTTTGAATGAGACATAAGGTGTGAAAAAAGAAACAAATAAGAAAGCTCAGAAAAAGAGTATTGAGTGATATAAAAAAAAAAAAAGAAAGGAAAAAAAAACGAAAAACAACCAAACAAACAAAAAACCCCAAAACAAACAAACAAAAAACAGTAATCTTTGTGTCTGGGTTAGGTACGTGTTCCCAAGGGAAATAATTTTTGAGGTTGTGGCTTGATAGTAATAATAACACTTTTAAGGAGTAGGGATGGCCCAGGGGATCAATTGGGATTTAGGGAGTGAGGGTTTTTACCTGCAATCTGTCCAATTTAGTCAGACGAACTTATAATTTTACACAGTTAAACATTTTACAGATCTGAGACCAACAGACCAAAGGAAAACACATTTCGATGTCTGGGAACCTTGTGGCAAATCTTTCATCCTCATTGTCACGTGACTCCTCCATCTTTAAGATGAAGGCATCTTCATCTGCTCAGCCTCAGTCCAATGTGAGAAGTCCAGAATTCTCAAGTCAGAGTTAAGACAGTGGTGGTGCAAACAGCAAGGGAAAGTAATTTTTCCAAACTGCCTGCACTCAAAATAAAGCTAAGGCAGTCTCCGGGGATGGCGAGCCAGTCCCCCTCACGGACACTAAAATCACTGTGGTGGGAGGTTGAGATGGGCTAGGAAAAAAGTAAATACATTAAAAAATTAAACCTAAAGAAAGAAAAACACCCTAATGAGGGAACCAGCGGTGAGTTGAGGGGAGCTTAGCCACCACTGGGAATGCATTACCTGAGTGTTTTCTCCAGAGCAGGGTCATTGGACAAGTCTGTGAGAAATTCCCATAGCAGTGCACAATTTGGCTCTGGCTATGTTCTTGGAATGTCCTTTGTCAGTTGTCAGAGTCACATATTCATAAACAAAGAGGAAAAGATTCACTAACATGAAACTAGAGAACAAACGGCAGCAGACCCTGGTTCCTTCTGTGTTAATAGCCAAACACGGAAATGTTTAAATTGAAATACCAGGTGTCCATGTCAACCTTGATACTTTCATGGCTGGTCTCAAATTTCTCATCTCTAGGAGTCCATGGCTAGGCAATCAGAGCAACGCACTGTGTCGTTCAGGGCACCGTCCTTGGCATGGGAAGTCCTGAGTCATAGACTTTGGTTACATAGTGTCTTGAAGCTATATGCCAGGTTTTTATCAAGCTAGAAAATTCTTCTTTCTAGACAAGGAATATGTATGGAACTCTCTATCTGGATTTTTATTTTATTGACTTACAGGTAGAGCTCTTTCCTGTATTATATTTCTATTATTATAAAATTGGTCATGGAACTTAAGAAGGTCTCAAAAGACAGGTCAGGACAGAACTCTCTTTTCTAGCTTATAAGATATATAAGCTTATAAAACTTGACATGGCTGATTTTAATACTATAATACCTATAACGTATGTGAGGAAATATCTGACCTTACTCCCTGATAGTAAAATATTTCCTAAATTCTAGAACTAAATAATCTCATTTACCATACCAACATAAAATTGCACCCAGAAATTTATACCAACTATCTAATAACCCTGAGGTTATTCCTCAGGGCTAGATGTCAGTTCCATTTGGGAAGAAGCAATCTGACCCATTGTGTTACCTGAGAAGGGCTTCTCTTGTCACATATGGAAAAGCTTGTGGCTAATCACATGATTGTTCCAAATTATTTGTTCCTCCCTAAAAGCAGTTTATACTTTCTTATCCCATTGACATCAGGATGAGCCAATGACAGAGCCAATAACAAAGCAGATCAGTGCTTTGACCAATGAAATGAGAGTGAAAGTGGCAATTACAAGTCTCATGCAGAAGCTCTGGGAGCCATCAGGTTAATTCCACCATTGCTCTTTTCTCTCTGCCCAGAAAATAACATCACCTGAATATGGACTCCTCCTTCAGCTTTAATTCCAGAATGAAGATATGTGAAATAGAACTACAAGTGGCCTACAGCCATCATATAACAAGAAAGATAAAAATCCTGATTGTGGCAAGCTTCTGAGAACTAGGGGTTGTTTGTTACTGGAGAATAACAAAAAAAAAGCTGACTGATACAAAAATAAAACAAACACAACAGGTAGAGGATGTGGTTCTGCTCCCTGGAACCCATATGTGAATGATCTAGCTACATCTCAAATTGTACTGAGGAAACAGAGAAAGGGGACCCTGGGGGAGAGGAATGAAGAAGTAAGTTATGGTAAAAAATCCCAGGGAAGTGTGTTCTAGAAGAAGGGTTATGTTCTGTGTCCACTTAAGACATTTATGAACTTCCAAGTGTTCTTTCCTTTCCTCTCCATTGGTACTGCAAGGAATATCTTAATTTGAGACTACCAGTTTGAAAAGGATCAACCATATTTGACTTCAGGAAACCAAAAATTTCTATATTCACTTCAGAAGGTGCCCTGAATACCTCCCACAAATAGTATATTCCCCTAGTCCTATAACTCTTCTACTCCCCTAGACAATGGCTTCATACTCATTCCTCACTCTTCAAACCTCTAAACACATTTGTCATCCTCACTCTGGGCTGATGACTTTGCTTCCGAGTTGACTGAGAAAATGACTATACTCAAGAAAACGTCACTCAGCTTCCTCCACGTCATCAGTCCTCCTCCCTCCATGTGTGCCCATCTACTCAACCTTCTCTCCTTGCCATGCTCCTAGTCAAGACCAACCTCTCCACCTGCCACTAGTTCCCAGAAAACTCACCTACTAAAAGACATTGCTCCAGAAATTGTCTCTTTTCTTTCTAAATTGATGACTCTCTTCAATGTTCAAATGCATCATTGTCTTGTATGTTTTGTAAAAACTCTCTCTACTACAATTCCCCTCCAGCTATTTACCTTTATCTCATTTCCTTCAGAGCAAAATCCTTTGAAAGAGTGTCCATACTCTCTTCTCCAATTTCTCTCCTCCCATTCTTACTCTAACCTACTACAATCAGGCTTTCACCTGGACCTCTCTGGAAACACCCCTCTTGTCAGGGTCTTAAAGACCTCTTCTTTGCTAAGCCGGTGGCCATTTCTCGGTCTTCATCTCACTCAATCAATCATCAGCATTGGACACAATCACTGTCTCCTCTCTGAAATACTTTTCCACCCCCACTGAACTTCCAAGACTCCCTGCTTCTTTGGTTTTATCCTACTTCTCTGGTCATTCCTCTTTGTTTATTCTTGATGTTTGTCCCCATTTTTGCATTGGAGTTTCCAGGCTCAATCCTTGGGCCCTGTCTCTTTTCTATCTATGCTTATTCTATTGAGAAGCTGATCCAACCTCATGGCTTGAATGCATTTACACTTCCAGCCTGCCCCTCTCTCCTGAAATCTACCCATGTATCCATAATACATGATACATGCATGGATTAGATATTTAATAAGCACCTAACAGGTGACACATCTAAAACTAAACTTCAGGAGCACCTGGGTGGCTCAGTCGGTTCAGTACCTGCCTTTGGCTCAGGTCATGATCCTAGGGTTCTGGGATCAAGCCCCACATTGGGCTCCCTGCTCAGTGGGGAGCCTGCTTCTCCCTCTCCCCCGACTTGTGCTCTCTCTCTCTCTCAAATAAGTAAATAGAATCTTGTAAAAAATAAAAATAAAAATAAATTTCATAGTTTGGCTATTGTGGACATTGCTGCTATAAACATTTGGGTGCACGTGCCCCTTCGGATCACTACATTTGTATCTTTAGGGTAAATCCCCAGTAATGCAATTGCTGGGTTGTAGGGTAGCTCTATTTTCAACTTTTTGAGGAACTCCATACTGTTTTCCAGAGTGGCTGCACCAGCTTGCACTCCCACCAACAGTGTAGGAGGGTTCCTCTTTCTCTGCATCCTTGCCAATATCTATCGTTTCCTGACTTGTTAATTTTAGCCATTCTGACAGGTGTGAGGTGGTATCTCATTGTGGTTTTGATTTTGTATTTCTCGATGCTGAGTGACGTGGAGCACTTTTTCATGTGTCTGTTGGCCATCTGGATGTCTTCTTTGCAGAAACGTCTGTTCCTGTCTTCTGTCCATTTCTTGATTGGATTATTTGTTCCTTGGGTGTTGAGTTTGATAAGTTCTTTATAGATTTTGGATACTAGCCCTTTATCTGATATGTCATTTGCAAACAATGGAAGGAACCTAGATGTCCATCAACAGATGAATGGATAAAGAAGATGTAGTATATATACACAGTGGAATACTATGCAGCCATCAAAAGAAACAAAATCTTGCCATTTACAACAACATGGATAGAACTAGAGGGAATTATGCTGAGCAAAAGAAGTCAAGCAGAGAAAGACAGTTATCATATGATCTCTCTGATAGGAGGAATTTGAGAGGCAGGGTGGGAGGCCTTGGAGGGTAAGGAGGGAAAAAATGAAACAAGATGGGATCAGGAGGGAGACAAACCATAAGGGACTCTCAGTCTCAAGAAACAAACTGAGAGTTGCTGGGGGAAGGGGGGTAGGGAAAGGGTGGTTGGGTTAGAGACATTGGGGAGGGTATATGCTATGGTGAATGCTATGAAATGTGTAAACTTAAAGATTCACAGACCTGTACCCCTGGGGCAAATAATACATTTTATGTTCATTATAAATAAATAAATAAATAGATAGATTTCTGTAGCTCCACCACCACTATGACCAAGACTATTCCTCCCATAGTCTTTCCTACTCGGCAATTGGCAAGTCTGAGCTCAAGTCAAAACCCCTTGAGGTTTCCTTGACTCCTCTTTTCTCATACCCCACATCCCAACCATTGGCAAATTCTATTCATTCTACCTTCAAATATTTCCAGAATCCTAACACTTCTCATTGTTTCTACCACAAACATACTAGTCTGAGCCACCATCATCTCTTGCCTGGGTTAGTGCTGTAACCACCCGACTGTTCCTCTTTTTTCTGCCCTTCTCCATTTTTAGTCTATTCTCTACATGTCAATAAAGGTGTTTCACTAAAACCTGCCAGATGGCACTCTGCTCCACATCTTCACAGCGTCTTTCCTCTGCTTTCCCTCCTACGGCCTTTTTCTTCATTTACTCCACTCCAGCTATACTGGCTTCCTCATTATTCTTCAAACATATCAGGCATGCTCCATCTCAGCCCCTCTGCACTTGCTCTTCCCCCTGTCTGCAATGCTCTTCTAAGCACTTTCATTTTCTCCGTGAAATAGGAAGCAGCCACCACAGCTTATTTGCTGACTTCCGTCACATTACCCAGGGAGGTCTCCCACACTATCTGATATCACAAACCCACTCAACATGTTCAATCCTCCTTCTCCACTTCATTCTTCCGCTGAGCACTTACGATTATCTAACAGACCACATACTTTACTTACGCCATGTGTTTATCACCTGTATTCCTCAACCTAGAATGTAAGTTCCATGAGGGCAGAGATTTTTTGTTAACTACTGCACCCTAAATATCCAGAATAGGGCCTGGCACATAGGAAGCACAATAAACGTTTGTTGAAAGAATAAATAAAATTTTCTCCTTTTTTTTGTTTTGTTTTGTTTTTTTTCTTTTTTTAACAAATTGCCTTCACGGTGGCTGGAATCCGTATATACATACCCAGGAATATACACACACACACACACACACACACACACACATATAATCACACAAAACAAACCAGCAAATGAGAAGGGAAATATATATATATATATATTTAGGGCACCTGGGTGGCTCAGTCAGTTGAGCATCTGCCTTCAGCTCAGGTTATGATCCTAGGATCCTGGGATTGAGCCCCATGTTCCTCTCTGGCTCCCTGCTCAGCAGGGATCCTGCTTATACCTCTCTCTCTGCCTCTCTCCCTGCTGGTGCTCTCTCACATGAGTGCTTGCTCTCTCTCTCTCTCCGTGAAATAAATAAATAATACCTTTCATTATAAATAAATAATAATGAAATAAATATATAGACATATATATTTTCATACGTTTAAATATATTTTATATATGTATATATATATATGGTATATATATTAGATACATATATGTATGTTTGTATATATATAAAATCTTGATTTCTTTCCTTGTCTGCTGGTTTGTTTTTCAGTTGCTATGGTCATTCTATACTTATAATTTGCCAGATCAAAATTCCATACGTTGCTCGTTCTCTCTCTCTCTCTCTCTCTCTCATCACTTCCCAGACCTATCTTCTAATCCACATCTTTACTTCCTTGATAAGGGCATGTATTTGTGTTTATTTAGTGTTCCATCCCTTTTCTCGGCATGATAAAACAAAGTTAAAGTGGAGATGAGCTTTAGAGTTCATCTACTTCCACCCTCTCATTTGACACCAAAAGAAACTCTTGGCCTAGAGGATGGAAGAAAATTTCAAAGTTGCACACCTAGTTTCTAGTTAATAGCATAGCAGGGCCAGGAGTCCTGGCCTCCAGCCCACCACTCTTCCACAGTACCAACAGCCTCATCTTCCTTCTGGCATCGGTAAGTAAAACTAGCTTCTGCTAATTCTTCTGCAGCTTTTATTTTTTCTCTTCCTTAGTTATATCATTTTGATTTCTTCATAAATCTGCTTTTATCTCATTTTGCAAGAATCTTTGTATAAAATAAAAAGGAAAGATTTCCATAGAATTTAAACAAAACCCCTACAGACTCTACTAAAGTTTTCATTAGATTCTTTTAAGATGTATTATGTATAAATATGCAAAAGATGTGTTAGAATTTAAACTCCAGAACAAAAATGTTTCAGAAAACATGATTAAGATGTTACTAATGGTACCTACTCAAAGGAGTGTTGCAAAGACTCGGTGAGAAAATGTACATTGCCTGCCTGGCGTATGGGAACAGTCGAAATGCATGCAATGGCTTGGGATCGTGTGTTTGAAGTGTGAACCTTGGAATACCAGACTCCTATGTGGTTCTGTTACTCCTACCCAATACTAAGACCCAATTTTCTCTCTTAAGAGAAAAATATGGTAAATGTATAATGGTCCAGTTAGTTATAATAATTTATTATTCTACTTCCTGGAGCACTTTCAAGAGTCCTTTTTGGAATACTGATGTTTTAAAACAAGATTTTATTTATTTATTTGGGAGAGGGAGTGGGAAGAGGGGCAAAGGGAGAGGGAAAGGGAGAAGCAGACTTCCCATTGAGTGTGGAGTCATGTGGGGCTCCATCCCAGGACCCTGGGATGGTGTCCTGAGCCCAAGTCAGATGCTTAATGACTAAGCCACCCAGGTGTCCCTGATTTTTTTTTTTAAGTGGACACAACATAAGCCTGGTGGGTACCAAGAGTTATCTTCATCTTCATTTTGTCTATGATGGAAAATGAAACCCAAAGATCCTCTACCTCAACCTAAACATAGCCAAGTGATGGGAGAAATGGAACCAAGACCTCAAACATCTAATTCCTAATCATGAATTAGTTTATTAAGTCAGGCAGTCTTAGACATATTAGTAAATAATTTGAAATAAAAAGCTAGACATTATTTTTCTGTACTACTAATAATTTTTTGACATGGGGTTCTATATCCCATGCCCTCGAATCTGGGTGGGCTCTGTGACTACAGAATATAAAGTAGAACAAAGCAAAAGTTAAGAAATTGACAATTCCCTCATCCTATCTCTTGGAATGCTCTCTCTGGAAACTCTGCATCACTATATTGGAAGTCCTATCACCTCAAAGTCTCCACGCTGGAAAGGCCACATATAGACGCTGCAGTCAACCATTGCAGCTGAGCCCCACCTTCCGGCAACACCGCCATAGTGGTAGTTATGTGAGTGAAGCCTTCCTGATCCCTCCAGACAAACTCATTCACCAGCTGAAGTCTGCTTAGGGAACTCATTCAATTCAGGATAGAGCAGAAGTATCACTAAACTGAGCCATGCCTGAATGCCTGAGCAATAAAATCCTCATATAATAAAAATGGTTCTTACTTTAGCTACTAAGTTTAGGGATAATTTATTATTCAGCAGTAGATGATGGGAACAGAATTTGATACCCAGAAGTAGAATACTGCCATAATAAAAACCAGAAGTATGTGGTAGTGGTTTTGGAACCAGACAGTGGGCAGAAGCTGGAAAGAACTTGAGGACACTGGCAGTGAAAGCTGGAGGGAACTGCAAGGGACTGTTGCTGATATTCAGAAGGTAGGACAGTAACTGCTACTGGAGTTGCAGTTGGAGAGTTTCACCCACAACTGTACCTGATTTGGATGAAAAGCTCCTGGATCTCGAACCTAATCTTCATACCTCGGTCCCAGGGCTATCATGGATGAGAATTTAGGGGTTCTTTGGAGAGAGTGAATATATTTTTAGTAGGGAATGAATGTGAATAATCAATGGCCAAAGAATGGATTGTGGCAGATTAAAACTGCCACAAATTCTCTGATACCTCTTCATTGAAGATTGGGTGCATATCCCCTCTCCTTAAGTCTGGGTGTGCTTCATGGTTTTCTTTGATTAACAGAATAAAAGATAGCAGAAGTGATGCAAAGCCAGTGGTTGAACCCCAACCAGGCCTTACATTATTCCTTTTACATTCTCTTGAAAAGATGTCTTTGGGAGCTCTGAATCCCCAACTACCCTGATAACATGTTGGAGAGGCTAGATGTAAGAACTCTGATTCACAGTCTCACCCAAAATCAGTCTTCCAGCTAAGGCCCTAAGTTTGTCAATGAAGCCATCTTAGAATCTCCAGACTAGCTCATCTGCCAGCTGAGTGTCCCTAGTGATCTCAGTTAACTCCACAAGGAATAGAGGAATCACCCATCTGAGCCCTATTCAAACTATTAACCAAAAAAATAGTTAGGTAGAATAAAATGATATTTGAAGCCACTAAGTTTGGGAGTAATCTGTTACATGGCAAGAGATAACCAAGACACTAACTCTCTGTACATATGAGCAAATATAAGTAGGCATCATTTTCACAATAGGTTATACATCCTAACGCAAAGATGAGTTGACTTTTTGTAAAGATAATTACATTTCAAATGTGCTAAGGATGCTTTATATTTTTCTCATCCATAAAGCATGCAGATAATAGTCACTACCCCATTTAGTTCCCAGGAATGCTGAGAGGAGCAAATGAGATAATGTATGTGAAAGACATCTGCAAAGCCTTTCCCACTACGCAAATGTAAAGACATTATTATTACTTTTAAAGAAATATTTGAATAAACTGAAGTGTTCCTTTGCAATTCAAATGACTGCCCAGTTTTTATCAGTTTTGAAAGTTCAGCTCATCACATATCTGATTTTTCTATGCACTCAGGTTTTTATAAGCATGGAAGATCATGGCCCTATAAATGTAGACATCACTCAGTACTGAATTAAAACAATGCTTTTTAATAGAAGTATATAGATACATTTTAGTAGAATGCTGACATATAGCAGATATATTTTAACTTAGGTAAGATAAAGCACAACTGGTATTTGTTAATTGTGTCAAACAGGTAACCCTTGGCAGAGGTGGAAGGGTGCAGGAAAGAGCTGGCTTGAGATGGAAACCCTACCTTGGCTTGTGGTGCTGTCTCACCTTGGCACTTTCTGAGAAAGGAGGAAGATAAAGGAGCCTTAAAGTCCTTTCTTCCCTGACAAAGAACAAAGTCTTATGAAGGCCTTGAAGCTGACCTGTGCAGGGCTTCTATTAGAAAGGCTGGGAGTGGGGGAAATTTGTCCAACTCCGGGTCACTGAAATGAAATACAGTCCGTGATTTCATGCCTTTAATGATAGTTCTACTCCTCAGAGAGCTCAAATATATAAAGGTGGTTTTTAAAAGGTCATTCCTTAAATTCAGTACCAAAAAGAAAGCGAAAAGCTTGTGACCACACACACGTGCAGAGACATACACATAGCCCCCAGTGGCACTAGCAGCATCCACTTGCATACACCAAAACCTTTTATTTGAATGGACGGTACCCAGGTGGGCCAGTACCTCAGCCGCTGCATCCCAGGAGCCCTCTAGGCACTGGCTTCCATTACAGCCAGGCTCCATCTGGCAGAACAGCCAGAACTCCAGAAAGCTGAGCCCCTTCTCTGTAAGCATGCTTGCCAAGCACATCACAAGGGAGGTGATTAGATGCTGTTCAGATACTGGTCCATCTTCCCCTGCAACCTGTGGAGTTTCAGAGGGTTTCAGGGTCACAGACCTTGGGTAGCATCTCCCCTCTATAAGAGGAAAGACAGCTCTGGCTAAGGGAACCTTGGAGGTGCAACTGACCTTTGCTTCCATTGCCCTCCGGCAAACACCTCTACTGCAACAGCACCTGGGATTTGGGAAAAGTCCTAAAAGGCTGTTGTACAGTCTTCCAAAACACAGCCAAGACAAGACCTAGCATGCACTCTCACTTAGAATATTAGACTGGCTAGTGTGTAAAAAGCAAAAGAAGTATTGAGACTTAAGGGTAGCCTCACAACAACCCTATAAACTACATTATCATCCTCATTTCACAAATGAGGAAACCAATGGAGCAATTAAAGAGCTCACCCAAGGTCATGTAGCTATTAGATATTATAAGGGAAGGAACTGGATTAAACCACAACTTTGGCTCCATAGCTGTGTTCTTGACCACTAATTACACCGACTTCTGAGTGAGGATGGGGGCAACACTGATAGCTATCATTTATTGAAAGACAGTATAATAGACTCATGAAACCAGGGGCTTTTAAGACAGGTAGAACTCCAGTTTTGTTCTCTTAATACTTCCATGACCCCAGGCAGGTTAGTGAACATTTCTAAGCTTCAGATGCTCATCTCTAAGATGGGCATAATTATAACACCTACTCATAGCATTAGTGTGAGTTTTAATAGTCTGTCCAGTGGCTGGAATTTAATAAGCACTTAAGAAATGAGAAATTATCTCCGGAGGCAAGGAAAACAAAGGCAAAAATGAACTATTGGGACTTCATCAAGATAAACAGCTTCTGCACAGCAAAGGAAACCATCAACAAAACTAAAAGGCAACCGTCAGGATGGGAGAAGATATTTGCAAATGGGATATTTGATAAAGGGTTAGTATCCAAAATCTATAAAGAACTTACCAACCTCAACACTCAAAAAAATAAATAATCCAGTTAAGAAATGGGCAGAAGACATGAACAGACATTTCTCCAAAGACATACAAATGGTCAACAGACACATGAAAATATGCTTAACATCACTCACTATCGGGGAAACACAAATCAAAACCACAATGAGATACCACCTCACACTTGTCAGAATGGTTGAAATTAACAACACAGAAAGCAACAGATGTTGGCAAGGATGTGGAGAAAGGGGAACCCTCTTACACTGTTCATGGGAGTACAGATTGGCACAACCATTCTGGAAAATAGTATGGAGGTGACCCAAAAAGTTAAAAATAGAACTACTCGATGATCCAACAATTGCACTACTCGGTATTTACCCAAAGAATACAAAAATACTGATTTGAAGGGACACACGCACCCTGATGTTTATAGCGCGTTATCAACATTAGTCAAGTTATAGAAAGAGCCCAAATGTCCACTGACTGGTGAATGGATAAAGAAAATGTGGTATACACATATACAATGGAATATTACTCAGCCATAAAAAGAATGAAATCTGGCCATTTGCAACAATAAGGATGGAGCTAGAGTGTACTACGCTAAGTGAAGTAAGTCAGAGAAAAAACGAATACCATGTGATCTCCCTCATATATGGAATTTAAGAAGCGAAACAGATAAACATGGGGGGAATAGAGAGAGGCAAAGCAAAAAACAGACTCTTAATGATAGAAAACAAACTCAGAATTGCTAGAAGGGTGGTGGGTGGGGTTAAATGGGTGACGGGGATTAAGTGGAGTGCTTGTGATGATCACTGGGTGTTACGTGTAAGTGATGAGTCACTGGATTCTATTCCTGAAACTAATAGTACACTGTATGTTAACTAACTAGAGTTCAAACAACAACTTGGAAAAAAAAAGAAGAAGAAGAAGAAATGAGAAATTATCATTAGTTACTACGTATCAAGTACCATTCATACATTATTTATTTACCCTAATAACAGCCACGAGAAGAAGGTGTCATACCTAGTTTCTAGATCCAGAACTCAGACTTAGAGTTGCCCCAGAACCACAAAGTTGAGTCAGGATTTGACCCTAAGGCTATTATGAGAACAAAGGCTAGGCTAGTTCCATACTGTTCCTCCCCGCCCCTCCGTCTCTCTCTCAGTCTCTCCTTCTCTCCGTATACCTATCAGCCTCTGGTGATTCCAACCTGTACCTGAAATGACTTTTTGAATATTCACTTAACATTTGCCAGCTACTGATGTGGTAAAGCTGCATTAACTCACTGCTTCCCAAATTCTGTTTTTGCTCTAATGCTCAGGGGAAGAAGGTATTTAGCTTATATTTAAATTATCTCTCCTTATGAAAAAAGTGAACTTATAAATGGGAACACTTTATGAAAATATTCAAAGACAGCTTAATTTAGAGAAAATGAGTTTAGATAAAGGATTGGGACACTTGGTTTTTATTGTGCTTTGATTTTCACATTTTTCTACTGAGCCACTGTGTATACTTAAACATGTAACTTAACTGGCCAAAACCTTCTCTCTAAAAAATGAGAGCTGAGCTGGGAAGGCTCCTTCTAATGCTAAGAAGCTACTGTTCAGTACCTCTCACACAGATATACACACACCAGCATTTAAGAGCCTCTAGACCAGCGGTCCCTCCTGTTAGGGATCCAGCAATATTGTTACTACTTGAATTGCTATTCCAAAACTCAGATTTTAGGACTCTTGAGAAATTCTGACTCAGTGGATCTGGCTGAAGTTCAAGGATTTATATTTTTTGAACACTCTTCATCTTATCAGACCTTTTTGCAGGTTTGGCAAAATTACCATGCCCCAACAGTACAAGAAAGACCAAAGCCTGTACTAAGGCCTCTGCTCAATGGGGAAATTTCATTGCCAAGGGAGAGCCCTAGTGCACCAAATTTGACTATATTGGCATATCATCACATGGTAGATAGATGGAGGAAAAACTATTACAAGTGATTTTCCTGTAGAAATGAGGCATACTGGGACACCTAGGTGGCTCAGTTGGTTAAGCGTCTGCCATCAGCACAGGTCATGATCCCACGGTCTTGGGATGGAGCCCCACATCGTGCTGCCTGCTCAGCAGGGAGCCTGCTTCTCCCTCTCCCTCTCACCCTTCTCCCTCCCACTTGCTTATGCTCTCCCTCTCAAATAAATAAATAAAATCCTTCATAAATAAATATAGAAGGCATACTGTCAGCATGGCATTGATTTTAAAACCATGGTTCTAGAAAGCAGGAGAAGTGACCCACCCAGTAGTGTTGTGGTGTCACATTCAGGTCAAGAATCACCCAAAGCCAAGAAAAAGCGTGGTCAAGACATGGTCAGTCCATGAACATCAAGCCTATTCCCCAGTAGCTAGGTTTGCTGAGCTGAGATCATGACATGATTCCCAAATAGTTCATAAAGTTGAACATGAACAGGATGGATTAAAGAGATTCCAAAGATAAACACAGTGACGCCCAATATCAAGAAATGAGTTATAGCTATTTACATTGTCAAGCCCAACTGAAGTCATGCTGGAAATAATGCCACCAGCCGGCCAGAAAGGAATGGGTCATTTTTAAAGCATAAATACCACACAGACCATCATAATAAACACAAATATTTACCCAAGGACCCAAGGACCAGTGATACTGTGGGAAAAGGGCTGAAGGTCATGTAGACACATATCTAGTGTCACCATTTCTAAAATTTAAGAATCATGCAAGCCAGCAGGTAAATGTACATAGATCATTTGCTAGAGGGAAAGCTTGTGTGTGATCTTGATTAATTCTCTTTTGAGTGTTTTCCTCAAAATGGAGATAACACGGTCTACAAAATGTTAGACAATTATTTCGTTATAACCTACAAAGCACCCTAAACTCCTTTGGCAGAAAGAGGTGTGTGAAGAAATGGGGAGCTGAATAAGGACAATACAGTCTTTAAAAATACCCTAACCCTCTCCTCTATAAGCTTCAGACATTCTAGGAACCAGGTCATATCTGTCTTATACACCTTCAAATCTAGACTATTTCATCAAGTATTTTGGGGTATTATACAAAAAAAATATATATATATCCTTCACCGATAAACTGTAGGTCCTCTGTAGATGACCAAAAGCCTCATTGCTCTGCCCAGAGCCTCCATGAAAACATAGAGTTCTGGGGTATAATAAAAAAAATTTTTTTTGATTATACATTTGGACTGGATAATATTGAAGATCTAAGATTCCCTAGTAACATTCCCATAATTCTAGCAACATTAACTAGCTCCTAAAATGAAGCCAAGATCTCAGAGCTGTCCTATAGTTAATACTTGAAAGTAAAATTATTTTTTCATGATAACAAGAAAATGGTTGATTCATGCTAATTTCATTATCTAACAAAGGAAAAGGTCAACAGATTACTTCATTCTTGGCATGATTAAGGAAATATAGGATTAAATATGTTAATTAAAATTTCAAGGAAACACTAGCAAACATTCTAGTCATAAGAGGAAAAAGAGCAGAGAAAACTTAGTCCATATATCAAACAAAGGAAAAAAGACAGCAGCAAAGAAGCAGAGAGAGGGAAAGCATTAAACAAGATAAAACAAATAAAAGCAAAAATGCCAGTTATGAAAATAAATATAAACAAATGAAAGTTCTTTATTTAAACATCAAAACTCTCAGTTTAGGTTAAGAAACAAAAGGCAACTATCTATATGCTGGATTAAAAATATACATGTGAATTTAAAAAGATAAGTAAAGATCTACCAGGATTGTGTAAATAAAAAGATAAATATAAAAATGAAAAGTAATAAATATTTTTGTATATAAAAATATAAAGTAATAAATAAATATAAAAATGAAAAGTAAGTAAAATAATATTTAATAATAAATATTAAAATAAAAAGACAAAAAAGAAGACGCACTGGACAAAACAAAGATTATAAATTTAGAGTACTTAAAAAAGATAGACTTCACAACAAACATAGAGTAGGTAGGAGCCATCATCTACCTATTAACTATCGTCAGACTATAGCAGCACATAACTCTTCAATTTCCTGGGAGAAACAGGCATTCAACTGAGATCTTGAAACTCTGCCTTCCTTGAGAAAACAAGTAGGCCTAATATAAAGATTTAACTAATAATTGTTAGATACCATTGTTATAACTTAAAGTTTACACCCTGCACGGCTAAATATACGTTTAAAAATCTGTGGAATATTTTTAGAAGTTAATCATGTAACTAAACGCAAATAAAACTTTGATAAAACCCATCCAGGAAAAGTAGGCAGCCTACATTCCACTGTAAAGAGAGAAACCAGGATATAGTAACAAGAGTTTCAGGAAAGGAAACTGTTTCCTTGTAAATTAGAAAGCATGTGCATAAATAACTCTTAGAAAAGATAAAAACTGTGATTACAAAGTTATTGGACTATTGGAACTATTGGAACACTACCTACCAAATCTTGTAAGACGGAGCTGACACAATGCAGAGGAAGGAGCAGACTTCTAAGCTTGCTTTATTAGATCAGAAGTAACACAAATAAAAGAATTAAGCTTACTTAAACTTAAGAAATTAGAAAATTTAAAAAAAAACTTTTGAAAGCAGAGGAAACAAATAACAAAAACAAAAGCAAAGAGTAATGAAAGCCAACACTAAAAATATAATAGTCTGGCATGTTTAGGCAAATCTAGAAAAAAAAAAAAGTCAATAAGAGGAGTGTAAAACAACACATAAAATGAGAAATGAGATATAGCTATGGGTGTGAGATATTTCCAAATCAGATAGTACCATATACTGTTAAACTTTCAAAATTCACTGAATTCTGGGAAAATATAAATGTCAAAATTAATTAAGAATGAGTAAACTAAATAAACCTTTGTCAGTGAAAAACAAACTGAAAAAGATGTTAATTCCAATAAGGTTTCTAAGTCAAAAGTTGCAAGTTTTAATCCACACATGATATATACCATTCTGGCACAGAAAGAGTAGAAAACTTTCAAATTCCTTTTAAAGTTAGTTAGCATAGCCATAAGAACCTAATAAACACAGTATGAGGGAAACAATTACACACAATAGGACTTCTGCATAGAGATGTAAATTAGTAAGTAACCTTCTAGAAAATTGAAACTCTCAGTTCAACAATAAGAATTGTGAGGGGTTGGAGCTTTCACCCTTCTTTTGCAAGTTGACAAGATAGCAGGCTATAGCTACCTGTGGCAGAAACGTGAGATTTTGGGGTCAGAGACAGAAGATTTTATTTTACAAGAAGCAGCCTGTGCATCAAGTAGGAATGTCCATGCCCCTTAGCCCCGCCCCCGCATTCTCAGGGGAATGATGTAATGTGGGCCTAGGTAGGCGGTGGCACAGTCAGTGGGTTGCATTATAGGAAGGAAATCCTACACTTAGGAAACTTGGATCTTGAAAAATGGGCAATTAGCATCTACCCATCACCCTTAAGGGAGACATTATCTTTGTTATAGCGGACAGTAAGCTTGCCTGCAGGGGGAGACTCTATATCTTCAAGGCTATAAGCAAACCTGACCTTTGTTCTGGAGGGAAAGGCCATTTCTATCCTTGAAAATATACTTTGAAACAAAGAATGGTCAGACTCTTACAAGATATACAGAAATGCAAGAAACCCATGAAGAATTGCCTCCCAACACATTGAGTAGATATTATTCCAAAAATGCAAGGATGGTTTAATGTTTGAAAATGTAAATAGAACAAAGAAAAGCAGCATAATAAAATACAATATCTAGTCTTCATATTTATAAATAGAAGCATTATTTCTTCTCAGGTCAGATTTAAATCTATCCAAAACTATTAAAATCTATCTATTTAAATCTATGAAATTTCTATCTTAAAGCAACAAACTACATCATATTTTACACTGAAATCTTACAGGATTCCCATTAAAGTCAGAAACAAAATAAGGATGCCCATTATAACTGTTACTATTTAACATTATTTCAGAAGCTTCCGTAAGCTTTCAGTAATAAAATAAAAATATTAGAATTATAAGTGCCAAATAGCATTATTTTAAGTAACATAGTTAGACAACTCAAGAGGATATAAGGAAAAACTTCAAAAGTGATGCGTTTAATAAAGAAGGCACAAAGTATTTTTAAAATGTATATATGCCAGCAATAACAAGTTAGTTTAATCAATGTTAAATCATTATAATTTTTTGTGAAAAATTCTATCCCCAAGAGTCTCAAAAAATATAAAGTAACAGAAATAACCCAAACAACAACAACAAAAAATAAAAAAATAAAAGGAATACCCCCTACATAAAGATAAATTTGGCACCTTGAGACACTTAAGAGAAAATATTAAAAATAGATAAATCGCATGTTCCTAGATGGAAAAAGGAATTTTATAGAGATATTAAATATTTCCAAGTTGAGTTACAAATATTAGTATATTCTAACTAAATTCACAGTAAGATTTTAGGGTACAGACTTAATAAAGCAATTTTTAAATACATGTAGAAGAATAACATGTGATAATAACAAATAAGTTTCTAAAACTAAGAGTAATGAGTAGGGACTAATGCTTCAAAATGTTAAAATATTCTGTAAAGCCACAGTAAAAGCTTCCACAAGCAAATAGAAACAGACTGAAATTACAGCTAAAACAGTGTACAGTGCAATGGAAAAAAACAGAGACCACAAGCAGGTATATGCATCACAAATCAGGGGAAAAGGATGACACTGAGCCAACCGTTCTTCTTTTTTTTTTTTTTCCTAAAAATAAAAAAAGGAAAAAAGACCATTTTGAATGACTTTATTCTATTAAATAATTTCTAGAGGTAAAGTTATAATATTAGGAATTCAGAGTAAAATATAGATGAAAATCTATTGGAGTAAGCAAGGACAAAAGCCAAGATGGAAAAGTCGCAAAGAAAAATAAGAATAGATTCAGCTGTATAAAAAAAAGAAATCTGTACACCAAAAATGTCACTGTAAATAGTATTAAAAGGGATTCACTAACTACAATAAAATATTATAAAAGTAATGACAGACATATATTCAATAATAACAGACAGTATTCAGGTAGTTTATAAGCTCAAGCCATCATTTATATATTTAAAAAACCCCCCATGTTAATTATTATATAGAAGAGATGAAAAGTAATACAGTAAAATGATTAAGTGCATGGGAGCAAACCTCAGCTGGGGCGGGGGGTGGGGGGGAGTCACCATGCCTCAGTTTTACCATCCATTAAATGGGAATAATCATAACACTATCTCACAGGGTTGTTGAGAAAGTAACATGAGAAAATGCAGCCTGGCACAGAGTCAATAGCAAATAAATGTTAGTATAGTAATATTATTTGGGGTTTAGGGGTACCATCAATTACACTTTTTCTCCCGCTTCACCATCTCTCCCTATTAGTGTTTAGAATGTGGTGAGAGACAAACAGAATCCAAGAGCTGAGCATCCATATGCAATCCTAATGGTTGATTAAACCAGGTTGGCCAAGAAGCTCCACCTGTGGCCACAAGCCTATTTTTCCTTCAGGAATAAACACCCCTGTTTAATTCAACATTTGGCAAAAACATGCCCAAATAAGTGAGTCTTATTTAGACAATAAGAGAAATAGAAGCTGGCTCCATCCTAGAGATCAGCAGTTCTAAGGAGTTGAAGGAAGGGGCTAACCTCAGTCTTGGGACTTCAGGGGATAGTGTTGGAGAATAACTGAGTTGACAACTTTATGTCACCTGCCAGGGAAATTACTTTACCTGGGGACCCAGAGAGGTGACCAAGCAAGTGTTCTGCCTACATGTCTCCCTCTGGTCAGCGGAGGGGAGGCCCTCCCAACCCCACCCCCACCATGGAAACATGAGGTGAGGGATCCACAGTGCCCACCTCCTCCCATCTCATTGTGTGGAACCCATTTAAGGTGAGGCAATTGCCAAAGAGTATTTGACAGCCATTCAAAAATATGATTTTGGGAAGACTGTTCTTTGACATCAGAAAATTGTTAGGGGGGTGGGGTACTGTTGTTTTATTCCTATTTACAGAAGAAAATTCTGTAAGAAATATATACCAAAAAGTTTAAAATTCATTATTTGGGAGAAATGGATTTAGTGGGTGATTTTAATTTCTTTTCGTTCACTGTCTTTTTTTTTAATGGGAATTTTTTTTTGAGATTTTATTTATTTATTCATGAGAGACAGAGAGAGAGAGAGAGAGAGAGGCAAAGGGAGAAGCAGGCTCCCCACTGAGCAGGGAGCCTAATATAGGACCTGATCCCAGGACCCCAAGATCATGACCTGAGCCGAAGGCAAATGCTTAACCATCTGAGCCACCCAGGTGTCCCTGTTCACTGCCTTTTGTAAACTTTCTATAATTCTTTTTTTTTTACAATTCTATTAAAAAAAAAAGAGAGAGAGAAAAATATGACCGGTTACCAGCCTCTCAGACAATTTCAATCTCTTAAACTAAGAGGACCCTGATTTACAAAGGATTTAAACTACCTTGTTTACTTCTCAGCACTGGGATTTTTAGAAATGGATCCGCAAGGGGGGCCTTTTTCTTTTGTTTCTATATGCACATCTGTATATTTTTACAAGCATGCATTACTTTTGAAAATAAAATATGAGCTATTAAAATTTGCATCTTAAAAAGTGTTTTTTAAAAAATTTTCTACAGAGACAGGAGAAACAAAACAAAGCCAAATATATATATGTATAAACATTAAAGTTTATGGTTGGGCTTGGGTATACCATCACCTAGAAAGTGGGTATTTATATCAGGGCTCTGTTTTCTGTGAGGTTCAAGGGCACCAAACAGGCATTATAAATATTAATAAAAACTTCAAAAGCTAAACCACATTTTTATGGAGTCAGGAGCATAAACTGAAAGAATTAATTTGGGAAGGAAAAGGTGGTGTTTTTCTATGGTTGTTTTGTTTTGCTTTTGCCGAGAAATCCAGTAGTTCTAATTCTGTCACAAAGAGGAAAACTGTAGAGCTTGTTGTTTTGAAAATGGGAGATGCTCTAGTGTATGTCAGGCCACAGACAACCATGCAGAGGGTCAAGAATATTGTCTTCAGAGTATAATTTATATCTAAATGTCTAGTTCCTGATCTAGCCCCCAGGCCTTTGCCGGAGTTGGGTCATCTATTAGGTGACCCAAGTATGTTTGAACGTATGTGTTTTCTGAAACCTGACTCCAAATCTGAAGCATGTGAAGGGCAAAAACATAACTGCCTAACTGGCCTCTTGAAAATAAAAACCAAATTGAAGGAGCAGAAAGGACGGGCTCTTCTAAGATGAGGCTGCCGGGTGGCGAACTCATGGGCGCCATGATTACAGGAGACAGCCCTGCAATCCTGCCACGCAGCCAGGCTGCGCTCCCTTTAGAGGCCTGAGAGCTGCGGCATTAAAGTTTAATCATCATAAGACTGTGTTCTATTTACATAGTGCCTTTCACCCCAAGAATCCAGAGGACTTTGTAGACATTCTCGCGTTTATCTTCACATCACGCCCCTGAAAAGCAAGTTGGGGCAAGGGTTATCTTCCTCTTACAGGCCCGGAACCAAGGCAGGCAAACAGATCTTCTGTGTCCCCTGGTGAGGTGAGACTTAAAGAAAGGAGGGTTCATGTCTTTGTCACTCTGAAGGAGCCAGGCTAGCACTCATCCAGGTTGAACTCTGCCTTCCGATTCAAGAGGAATGCTCTGATTAGACAGAGAGCATCGGCGTCGGGGGGCAGGACAAGCAAATGGCTAAGGGGCGTGGGAAAAGACCCATTGCCCAGCGGACGTGCAGAGGAGGTCTCCTCAACCACGAGTTGCTGGAAATTCCACTAACAGAGAGTCCTCTCTTGAAGTTATGACATTGCAATCTCAAAAGCCCCCTGTAAGGTATAAATACCTCTGGAGGTATCCTACATTTAGCCACTTTCAGACAATAGCATTGCAATATTAATTAATGTATTCAGTTTATCTCTAACGATATTGTTAGCTGAATCCTGCATCTCAATGGAACAAAACACAAGGCAATGTATTTTGATAGAAGGAGGGAAGAGAGTATGTCTTACAGACTCGAGCTCTTTTGTAGAAAGAGGTGACATATTAATTACATTAATTAATTAGAGAAATAGACTTGGACCATTTCTGAGGGAAGCAGAATAACGTAAGGAGAGGAGACGGACCGGGTTTAAGGTCTGCCTGGCCAACCACCAGCGATACTTCAGCAGGGGAGTCGATCTCAGTAAGCCTCCATTTCTCTTACGGTAAGTGAGAACTGTAGCTTGCCTTTGATTCCCCCGAGGGCAAATCTTGAGTCCAGGATCCGAGCAAGGGTAGGTGGTAGTCCCACACGGAGCACAAAGAAAAAATGGGGAAGTGTGATAGGGAAGAAGTAGCTTCCACGAGGATCTTTCCTCTGCAGCCAACTGCTTTCAGTCCCTGTGACGACCCTTTGGGTGACTGTGAGACCCAGCCTCAGAATTGTCCCACCAAGGGGAGAAGACATCCGGGGATTTGTGGAGGAACTCCCATACTTCAAAGGGTCAAGGTCACACCTGGGCTAACGACACATGGGCACTCTCCCGTGACTGGGCCGAGCATCTTCCCTGGAGGCCAGAGCACACAGAGGCAAAGGGTCATCGCTGACATGCTGGACAGCAGCCTGCCTACACAGGACCTCCTGGGGCAGGCCAGGAGTTAGAGAGGGACACCAACAGTCTCTGCCCCGCGTGCAGCTGCTTCATACAGTTGTTGAGGAAAGTCGCAGAGAAGAAGTGAATAAAGTGTTTACTATAAGGTTAGGCACATGATAAAGAGCCAAAAAATGGTCACAGTAATCGTTATCACTGCTACTTTTCTTTTTATTTTTAAATTAAAGTTCCTAGACCTAGGCTTACAGTCTGAGTGGAGGGCTCAGGGAGCCGGGAACCAGCCAGAAGGCCCCGGATTAGGTCTAGAGAGCCCTAAGAACTGAGTAAAAATAATACAAGTGTGGGGGTGTTAAGTTCGTGTCCTCCAGAGTCCTGCCTGGTTGATCCTGGGGAGCCCGAGGGGGTCGTCGTCCTTGCCAGAGCCACAAAGCAAACCACGAAGAAGAAAAGGAAGGATACATGTCCTCACTACAGCCTCCCAAGTTCTGCTTCAACTTGAGGCCCAATTCAACAGGCATGAATCCCCACAAATTAACTCCCAGGGAAAACATTGGTTTGTGAAGAGAGCGGACACTCTTTGCCAAGCAGCTGAGCTTGTCAGTCCGGTGGGTGCTCCCTGGCTCTTTTGGCTGAGGAGGAATATAATGGCGTGAGGTGAACTCCTGTCGGCAGGCACAGTGGCTCGCACCAGCTGAATACCTCACAATTCCCTTTGTGCAGCCTTGTGCTTTTACCACCCTCGTATATGGAACACGGCTTACAAAAGGAAAGAGTTTTGTTTGGCAGGTGGGAAATCATTTCAATTGTGCTATTTTTCTGTTTACTCAAATAAATATAAAGATGCTTTTATTTTCCACAAAGAATTGTTATCGCTATTTGAATCTGTGTTGCTTCAAAAACAAACATCTTACTTTTAGTATCAGAGCAGAGCATTCTGTTCCTCAGAGAAGTGATATTCTTTAGTAGACTGGTGGGAAACCTGTAGAATATTGAAAGGGTAAGACAAATTCCAGAAAATTCAGAACCGTTGTTTTCTGAACACTAATGACTGTGACTTGTCTGTACTGTAGGATGGACATAAAACGCTAGAAATTAAGGATTGGCTCAAAATCCATCCCCGCCAAGACCGGGGGGTGGAGGGAGGCTCCAACCCCTCCCTAACACCCCAACTGATCTTATAAGACTATTGTGAGAGTTACCTCTCTGTCCATGTGTCTGTCTATATCTCCCTGCCCACATGAAAGGCCCAGCCAGCATCCCTCACAAGCCCACTTCTGTTTCCACTCCCTCTCAGATGAGCAGGGACTTCCTAAGACCTGGACAAGATCTCAAATTACAATGAGTGTCACTCAAAACTCATTGGATTCACTCGTGGTTTCCTTCTACCGCCCCCCTGTTCAAGTCCCAGCTCCTACAGGGTGCTGATGATGTGTCCCTGCCTGGCTAAATATCCTGGGTCATTCTCAGAACACAATAAAGGAGAGAACATCACCCCCATTTTATGAAGGAGGAATCTGGATCTGAGAAAGATTAAGTGAATGACGAAGCTCTTGGACAGCTAGACAGAGGAGAACTGACAGATCAACCCCAGTTTCTGCCTTCCTATCCTGTGCTCTGAATTACCATGGGCTCTACTTTCTCCCATCTGCTCAGGTCGTGGACTCCGGGGGAGGCCTTCTAACACAGCCCTATATATAGATTTCTTATCAATAAAGTCCAAAATCATCACATCCTTTGTGTGTGAGGCAGCACAGATTTATGAAGCCCCTTCCACGCGCATTTTTCTTGTTGACTTTGAATGGCAACCATCACGACAGGGATCAATCAGGCAAAACTGCCTTCTCTGCTTTAAACAGAAAACTTGAAATTCCACATTCCCTATCCACAAGAACTGCCCGTAAACTCTATCTTTTCGGCTTCATTCTTTTTTTCCTCTCCCTTCAGGCTGCATGTCTCCACCACACATTGCGTCAACCTTTTCCCCCCCTCCGTCTTGCCTTTGCAGAAACAGAATGTTTCCTCTACAAAAATATTTCCCCTGATGGAGGTATATGCACATATCAATGGCGGATTAAACGTCCCAAGGTTGAAACCTAGTTAGAACGTCCTCTTCTGCAGAATTTACAAATCAGCAGCAAGAATTTTCTCTTTGCAGAAAACTGGGGCATAATCAAGGCTTTCAATGGAGGGCAAAAAACGGAAATCACAGAAAATCAGCTCAATATTTTTGAGATGTGGAAGGGAGTTAAAGGAAATGTTCTCTTCACTATTCTGTGGGCAGAGAGATAGGATCTTTTTCTCGTCTTGAAGGCCAAGACTTTTCCTCGGTTCTTGGTGTGCCCTTGCCGTGTTATTCCGTGGTCTAATTCTGTTTTCCCTGACTAACTACAAGAATAGAATCACACACTGGAAGAGAGTTCGGTGTGAACACTGAATGACTTGGCCCACTGTCATAATGCCGCCACTCATTAGCAGTGTGACCTAAAGCAAGTTTTTAATAGGCTTCCTGAGTCCATTTCACATCTCTAAAATGGGCCTAAGAAATCTAAAGACTCTTATAAGGATTAAATAATGCAAAGCTCTTAGTTCCTGACAGAAAGTCAGCAAACCAGCTGCTAGCAAACTGAAACTGCTAATATGCATAATATTAGTTTTTAATATCACTTTAAAGGCTGTTTTTGCTCAGGAGATAAAATATCCTGTAAGACAGTGATAACAAACATCAATACAGATGGTAAGTTCCAGCAGTCATGGTAAATAATACTCTGTGCCATAATTAAAGACACCCGGATCTCAATGTCCTCACACAATCCAGTTCTACTTCTCACTAATGGCAAGTCCCCAGGGTAGTGGTCCAACACACCCCTGGGTTGTTCTCCAAGTAGTGACCCAGAAATCCGGGCTTCGACTGCCCAGGGCCTTCTTGTATCTCTCTTGTGACTTCTGGCAATTGCCTTTCAGCCACTCAGGGAAGGAAAGAAAGAGAGAGAGAAGTCCGTGTGAGCTGTCTAACGCACCCACACTCTGGTGCCCTGTCCTCAGTGACATGAGCCCATCTGGATGCAGAGGGCCAGAAATGCTGCTGATCTGTGTGCCTGGGAAGGAGAGGAGAACCCGTTATGGGTCACCATGGTCAGAAGGAATGGGTGTGGGAATCACTTCACTTCTAATTTTGATACAAGTCGGACCTATATTTTGGAGACCTGGACGAAAACAGAAATCATCTTGGTCACTTTATATTAAAAATATTACAACAGAAAACAAGAATGGGGCAATCAGAGGCAAAACTGAAGAGGAGGATAGAGGCTCAATTTTGATGTTCCCCTCACTTATCTCTCTCTGCGCCCCCTTCTTAATCAGTGTCTTTCTCTCTCTTCTAGCCTCCCAGACCCCCAGCATAGGGCCCCCAAGCAGGACTGTCTCTTCTAGAACTGCTTCATATTTTTCAGACAATGAGGTCCATTCAAATATGCCTTATTTCCTCAGAGCCATATTGTCTGATAGGTGACAGCTAATTAATCTGATAAAGTAATTCATGCAGCTAGAATAATGGTAATTGTGGGAATTGTGTTAGGAGGCCCAAGTAACCTGTATTTTTAATAGGTTCCTTCTACAGACAATGTCTTAACCCAAATAAATTGCTCTAATGGTGAGAATCATTCAAATGCAAGAATCTCAGCCACCATGGGCAGCTCAGAGAGGGCGCATGAGAGGAGTCGGGACAGCTCTGACAGACACGGCTGGCCCCTGAACTTTGGTCCCTTTCACTTAGCACTGTTTTAATTGAGGTATGAATTATACATCTGTAAAACATTTTGATATTACATTGACTCATTTAGTCAGAAAGGGTTCTCAGGAAAGCACTACATATCCAGGAAAGAATTTTATAGAGCTACACCAGATTCCTGATATCATTTACTTTCCTTCCTAAATATGGAAATCCAAGGCCCCAGGATGAGTGGTAAAATGCAATGACTCCATAGGGGTCATAGTAATCATGGTAATTGTGTTCACAAATTAAAGTCCCTCATTGACTATTGATTGGGGAAGAATCATGTTGGGTCTACTTCTTCCTGAATTCAGGGTGTCGTGAGGTTTTTGTTTCATGTGCTTTGCTTTGCTTTGTTTTGTTTTGTTTCATTTTTTGGATGCCTGCAAAAGCAAAGGTTTTTGTGGGGAATGTCAAAGAACCCCAGGCACCTTCAGCGTGAATTGTTTCCTCGTGAGTAGGTTCATAAATGAGCAATTTTTGGCTTCTGCGTGCTGTGAAGAAGAGAGCTGCTCTTTCTGATACTGTAAGGCGAAAGATAGACCTTTGCAGACTCGTTCAGGGTAGGAAGGCCGCCCATGACTCCTGTGAGACACCCAGAAACACGGAGGAGAAAGAGCCAGAGGCTGCAGCTGGAGTGACTGTTAGGAGAACCACCCTCCTCGGGAGACTCCTGGGGTCTGCCCCTGAGGTGGCACTCATGTTCCGTGTCCTTTCCCTACCCTGATTCGTGTTGAACCCCACTGGAGTGCTGAAGTTCTCAGTCACCCAGTGAGTTAGGGAGAACCACCCCCCACACTAGAGATTGTGGAGCCGGGATCCAGATCCAGAGAAAGATACAAATTCCCCACCATCGTACAAGTAATGACGGCTCATGGGGATCTCGTCTTCCATCTCTGGACCAAGCCAGCCTTCTTCTCCCACAGCACTTACGTGATCTGCTCCCACTGGGCAGCAAAAGGAAAACACATTCCCACAACAGTACTACTGAGGAGGGAAGAAATGTGGCAGATAAATCTGAGTTCAAATCTGGCCTGGCCCCACACTGGCCACGTAATTTCACGAAATCCCCTGTGGTCTCAGCCTTGGTGTCCTCCTCTTAGAATGGGGATCACAGGAACCGCATGGGGTAATTGTGAGGAACACGTAAGCTTACATGTGTGAAATGCTCAGCATCTGGAAAGCACTGGCACCAGATCCGTTAATAACTGATGAGGATACTTCATATACATATATATATAGAGAGAGAGAGAGAGCAAGAATATATGACATATATTATATATACAATATTTATGTATTTTATATATAAAATATTTATATACTTTTATGTACATAAAATATGTGTATATATGTAATATATAGTATATATTTTTATATTATATTATATATGTGTGTGTGTATATATATGTGTATGTATGTGTGTGTATATATATATATTTATTTCATTTTATTTTATTATTATTATTTTTTTTAAGTTTACTAGATCCCTCCTGAATATAGCGCCCTGGGCTGAAGCCTGAGATACAAGAAATAGGAGATGTCTCTGCCGTTGATAGGCTTAAAAATCTAGTTGAAATAACAGGCTGTATGAAATAGCAAAAGAGTCCATTTTCAGTGCTAAATGAATGAAATAGAAAAATCAGTACAATCAGAAAGAAGAAGCAGCAGTAATAAGTAGGAAGGGTCCAGGTAGTTAAGCTGGCTTCAGTAGAGAGTTTGGTGCAGACCCTCAGGAGGAGAACAGAGAAAGCATGTCCCCCGGGGCCAGGGAGGTGGCCTGAGCAGCGAGGAGAAAGTCCAAGTTAACACAAAAGCTTCGCTCTTTGAGTCCAGACTCAATTAAGAAAGACCCTCAGACCACTCTTAAAAGTCTTTCCCTGCAGCTCCTGGGTGGCTCAGTGGGTTAAGCCTCTGCTCTGGGCTCAGGTCATGATCTCAGGGTCCTGGGTTCAAGCCCTGCATTGGCCTCTCTGCTCTCCTCTCTTTCTCTGCCTGCCTCTCTGCCTACTTGGGAACCCTCTCTCTCTCTCTCTGTCAAAGAAATAACGCAAAAATCTAGCACCCTACTGAAAAGTCCAATCCTCCCTCGTAAGATCAATTAATGTGCCTCAGAACCCTGTGTGGAAGAGGTGGTGTGAGGGGCCAGATGACTTGGCTTGCACTTCAAAATGCCCCCACACATCATCAAGGCCAAGCTGACCAAGATAATTGCCCACAGTGAGGGGGTAATGTCAAGCTTGTTTCTTTTCATAGATGTTGGCAAGACGGATTAGAACTCTCTGCAATGGTATTTTCTACCCTTTTCCTCAGAGGGCTGTGGCCTAGTCTTATCCCTCAACAGATTCCCAGGGGTGGAGCTGACCTCCGTGTGAACACACACTTATGCAAAAGCTATGTCTCAAGCCAGCAGCTTTTCTTAGTGGCGTCACTGAGGCATCTTCTTAAAATGCAGCTTTCAGTTCAGTAAGTCTAAGTGAGGTCTGAGAGTCTGCATTTCTAAGTACTGTCAAAGCAGCTCACAAACCACATTGAGAAGTACAATTGCATAACTTCCAGGTGATTTGGGTATTACGTTGTTAGGGTTGAGAACCACTGGTCTCCAAAGATGAGGTGTCCCTCCCTGGACCGCCAGTTCCTGAGGTGTGGTCTGGCTCCAATGCCCCAGTGTACAGGCACTCTCTTCTGCTTTCCTGTAGGCCTGCCATGACCAGGAGACGTCCCTTAGGGGTCTGTTAGCTCATGACTCGAGCACCTGAGACCACATGGACAGCTATTCCCAGACCACTTAGATGTGAAGTCATGGAAACCTCTGCCGTGTTCATGGAACACTCTATCCGTGGATGTCAGGGGACTCTGCCAGACCCCATAAATCTAAAACCCAGGCAAGCCCTCTGTGGAAACTTCCCGCTGGAGGATTCAGGAGTTCAGGGCAGAGGGAGAGAGGGCGAGAGAGACAGCAGGAGCTCAGACTCCCCTCACCTTGGGGGCTGTAACTGCTGTTTTGAGTATCACAGCTTGGGGTTTGGGGCTGATCCCCTTCAGGATTGCAATGTAGTCAGAACAGAGCTCTGGAAGGGAAATGCTCCCCCAGCTTCCAGGTTCTAAGAGAGCACTACCTGCTTCTCACCACTGACAGGGTGACACACTGATCTGCCAGTCACCTGCTCCCCACTGTCACTGTGGGTCACAGTCACCAAGGGCCCGGAGGTAGTGCTGCCTTGGTTCAACCCCACCTCCCCCTCCTATGCCCATAACTCTGAAACTACATGACATCTTAACCTTTATAAGAATTTCTTCAAGACAGCATTTAAAAACACCCAAATCTTTCTTGACCTTTACATTTTAGCAGAGGTTTTTTTTTTCTTAAATTGATGTTACAATAATTTTTTTAAGCTGTGGCATTTTTAAAGCTACTTCAAGAAGAACTTCACTTTCCCTTACCCATCCTATTTGAGACCAATCATTAATCATGAAGGGAAGGCACCAAGGACTCAAACCCAGCTTTATTATGTTTTCGTGTTTGTGACATTTTCTTTCTATCAGCCAGTGGGAAGTCCCTACCATTTTCGTTTATTATCTACAAGTTGGAGAATTTGTTTTCCAGGTCCCACTATTTTTACCACTCCCCTCTGACATGGCCCAGAGAGCCACGAGAGAGCCACAAGGAGCCATGAGAGAGCCACGAGAGTGCCCTCAGACTGCCATTTGCAAAGAACAGCTCGGGGTTATCATCTTTAACTCTGTAAAATGCAGGTCTACTTTGTCTTAGGCAAAACAGACCTTTCTGCCTCTCAAAGAGGCAGAATCTTTTTGTCATATTCCAATCTTTTCCCTTTTCTCTCCATGAGGGCAACTCTTATTGAGGGAACATGGATGCTGGGTCCATAATTTCATTGGGGCTTGGGTCAGAGGTCATGAAAAACTGAGCCCCCACAGACCACGGGGCTCCCGGTTCTGCTTGCCTCAAGTCAGAGCTGAGTGGCCCCTGTTCCTTCTAAACCAGGGGTTTGTAACCTGCAGTTCATGGATGCAGGTGTGTGTCTAGAATTCAGAAAGCTGTGAATGCGGATGGGAAAAAATTGCATCCTTCCTTGTACTAACATCTAACTAAAATTTAGTATTTTAGTCAATTATGAATATAGGCAAGAAACAACTGTGGTATTAGCAGTGCCTGAACTGCATCACCAATAGAAATCACAGATTTTGTTGTTTGTTTTTTGTTTTAATATTCATTATTTTATTTTAGAGAGAGGATGGATGGAGGAGGGGGGAGGAAGTGGAGGGGGAGGGGGAGAGAGAATCTCAAGAAGACGCCCCACTGAGCCCAGAGCCTGACATGGGGCTCGATCTCATAATCCTGAGATCATGACCTGAGCTGAAATCAAGAGTCGGTTGCTTAACTGCCTGAGCCACCCGGGGAACCCCAGAAATCTCAGATGTTTTCATATCACATTATAATGGTTGAAGATAAGCTAAAAAATTACTTATATTCACCTATACTTAAAAATACGATAGCTATTGGTCTGGCTGCTATATATCGTTATTTAATGTATTAATAAGGAAGCACATATATTACTATATCACACATTTGTGTGCTTTTTTTAATACTCAGTAATTATATTTATGTAATTGGTTTCTTTTACAATTCTATGTTATGTTATGCAAATTAAATCATTATTCTGAGTCCATAGGCTTCGCCAGATGCCAAAGGCATACACAAAGAGTGGGTCAGGGGGCACCTGGGTGGCTCAGTCATTAAGCATCTGTCTTAGGCTCAGGTCATGATCCTGGGGTCCTGGGATCGAGCCCCACATTGGGCTCCCTGTTTAGTGGGAAGCCTGCTTCTTCCTCTCCCACTCCCCCTGAGTTCCCTCTCTCTCTGTCAAATAAATAAATACAATCTTAAAAAAAAACAAAAACAAAAACAAAGAATGGGTCAGAGACCTCCTTTAGATTTGAGTTTGCCCACATTCCTGAGTGTCTGTGTTATTCATTTTTGTATCATCTTTAATGCTTGGGGGATTTTAAGTTGACTTGCTTGAGTTGAGTGATCTTTCAGACCATATTTCTTTGCTTTAGGAACTGTGTGCTATTATCACAGATGATATAATGGTCATCCATTCATTTTATCATTCATTTATTTAAAATATCTCTAATGACCTTTATTAAGCTTTCTGCAAAGTACTGTAAAAGATTCTCAGATGAATGAGACATTGTCCCTGCCTCCAAGATCTTGGACTCTAATAAGAAGTTTACAATGTCTATAAACTTTTTATTAAATTATAAGCATTCTGTGCTGTTATTCCCACCACTAGCAAGATCTACACCTGAGTGGCAAAGGTACCCTACCCAGGCTTAAGCAGGAATAGAAGGGTTTCTTTTTCATCTTCTTCCAGAAATTGTGAGGATTTATCCAATGGCCATTTATTAAGTACCAGTGGGATACATAGGCAAGAGAGCTAGAGGTTTCCAGATGACTCCAGCATTTCTGGCTTGAGTCTCCAAATGGAGAATGCTACTTTTCAACAAGAAACAGAATGTGTGTGCGCATGTGCGTGGGGAGATGAGATCAATATTGGGGGGAAAGAAATCATTGAGTTTTGAGGTGAATTTGAGGTTGTAGGATTATAGTTGCATATATGGACACAAAACTTAAGAAAAAGTCTAGGTTCAAAATCTAAAGATAGGAGTCATCAGTGGTATAGGTGGTAAGTAAAAACCCGGACAAGGATGAGTTTACTCTTTTAACGTGCAAACATGCATTCTTGGGGGACTTTTAAGTAGCTGAAGACAATGACAGCTGCATAGCAAAGAACCTCCCAACACTTTCCTCCACCGAACAATACAAAATAAATTCAGAGCTATGAAATCTCTATGCAAAATCACACTCTCCATACTACTTGAAGAAAATGCTGAGTGCTAAAAGTGCTAAAAAAAACAATTGCGAGTAAGGAGAGAAAAAGAAACAAATCCAATGCCCTTCTGCCCCTTTCTTTTCCCACTAGAGAGCTTGGCTATAAGCAAAAGTAGACCAATAAAAACTGCTAGGAATCTGGAGGAGGGACACAGGCAAGAGGACCTTAGGGAAAGTTGGAGAGTGCACAGAAAGATTAAATAGAGCAGGACTTTAGGAAGGGGATTTCAAAGTATGTGCCTTTTAAAAAGATAGACAGCTACTGAAAGGGCCAGACACACAATTTAAAGGGATAGACACAGCTGAAATGAGCAAGTGTGATTTAAAGGGACTGTCTCAAACACATAGCTTCTAGGAGGAAAAGAAGAAGAAGAGGAAGAAGAAGGAGGAGGAGGAGGAGAATGAGAAGAAGAAGAAAAAAGAAGAAGTGTCTTTTAGCAATTTAGGTAAAAAGAAGAAATATGTAGGGTCCTGCAAGAAAAAAAATTAAAAAGATCAATGAACTTAGTGGACTTATAATCCCTCCCCCCACACCAAAGCAAACAAAAACCTGACAAAGTACCCGAATTTTACTAGACCAACAGTAAAGAGTATCATTTAACTAGGAACCATGAAAAACATCCCATTATCGTGAAAATGAAAGAAAGAACAATAAACTCCAAAAAGGACTATTGCAGAATGAATTTTCACACAAATCAACCGAGGAAAAGCCAACCTCTCCCCAAAAAAACATGAAGCAGAAGGAAACTTTAAGTTTACACTCAATACCGAATTAAATATATCCTAACAAGCATTTGAGGATATGAAAAACCACTTCAAATTAGAAATTCAAACACTGAGAACAGAAATGGACAAAAGAATTAAAAAAAAGGCAGAGAGAAATATAAAAAATAGTTGATTGAACTCAAAAAAATGGAAGAAAAAAGATGGTATTATCTCAAAAGTAAAGAAGAAATTACAAAAGGCCCAAAGAAGAGACTCAAATGAAAATTTAATAAGGGGCATCAGGAAAGGGAGGAAAACATCAAAGAGCATGAGACTGACACAAAGGAAGATATAAAATGGATCAGAGAAAAATAGTGGCAATAGAAAACAGGCAAAGAAGGAATAATATTTGTATTATTGGAGTCCCTAAAGAACAAAAAGAGCAAACAAATGAAATACAACTACTGCTTAAAATGATAATCCAAGAAATTTTTCCAGAGAGAAAAAGACCTGACTCCCCACCTTGGAAAGACTTACTAGGTGCCTGGGAAAATTAACCCAGAATGATCAAAACAGACTCAAATTCTAGTAAAAGAATTAGATCTCAAAGACAAAGATATAATCTTCAAGACCTCCAGGCAAAAAGAACAAATAATTTTTGCAAACACTTTTTTTCTGCAAAATTAACAATGGTAAAAGAGCTTGATTTTATTGATAAAATGATAAAAGAGTTTTTATTTATTTTATTTAAAAAAAATTTTTTTAAAGATTTATTTATTTATTTGAGAGAGCATAGTGGGGAAGGGCAGAAGGATAGAGAAAATCCTCAGACTCTTCACTGAGCACAGAGCCCAAGGCAGGACTGAGATCATCACCTGAGCCAAAATCAAGAGTCGGACACTTAACCAACTGAGCCAGGTGCCCCGACTGGCCTCAGGTTTTGAAACCAATGTACCCCAAAGATACAGATGTAGTGAAAAGAAGGGCCATCTGTACCCCAATGTTCATAGCAGCAATGGCCACGGTCGCCAAACTGTGGAAAGAACCAAGATGCCCTTCAACAGATGAATGGATAAGGAAGATGTGGTCCATATACACTATGGAGTATTATGCCTCCATCAGAAAGGACGAATACCCAACATTTGTAGCAACATAGACGGGACTGGAAGAGATTATGCTGAGTGAAATAAGTCAAGCAGAGAGAGTCAATTATCATATGGTTTCACTTATTTGTGGAGCATAACAAAAAGCATGGAGGACATGGGGAGTTAGAGAGAAGGGGGTTGGGGTAAAATGGAAGGGGAGGTGAATGATGAGAGACTATGGACTCTGAAAAAGAATCTGAGGGGTTTGAAGAGGCGGGGGGGGGGTGGGAGGTCGGGGTATCAGGTGGTGGGTATTATGGAGGGCACAGATTGCATGGAGCACTGGGTGTGGTGAAAAAATAATGATACTGTTATGCTGAAAATAAATAAAAAAAAAAAAAAAAAGAAACCAATGTACAAAGAAGGCAATGACGGAGTAACATTGTTTAAGAGTTCAAGGAGAGAAATTATGAAAAAAAGATTTTATATACAGTCAAGAAGTCCTTGACTACATCAATTAACATTAGGATACATCTTATATATCAAATAATTTTCAACATACAGGAATTTATGGAATGCTGGACCTATGAACTATCCTCGAAGAATCTACTAAAGAATGAGTTTTTTCCAACCAAATCATGCCTGGGAGAACTTCAATAAAAAGACTGATACAGAGCTTTTTAAAACATATAAATGTGCATATGATACTAAAGTGAAGGGTAGGAGTGGGAGTGAAAGGCTACCATAAAGCTTTGTACTGTGACAAAGTAAAAATATTGCAACTAAAAAACAGAAGTGGTAGAAAAGTGGATATGCCTGCATTGCCACGTAGGTATTCAGTGGATGGTAAAGGATCAAAATCCTGATCTGGGAGGAAAAAGTGTTAAGAACACATAAACTATTAGCTAACTTAATCCCCCTTAAAAGGGAAAATGTACAAAAATACAAGGAAAAAAAAGAAATGAAATGAAAAGAGGGAAATAACCACAGAAACAATTTTTTTTTTAACCATAAGAGACTTACTTACAAATATTCTGTGCAAATAAATTCAAAAATCTAGATGAAATGGGTGACTTCCCAGGGAAATATATATTGATCTCATTAGGGTTAGAAAGCTTAAACAGAGCAATTCCCATATAAGAAGTGCAGTTATTAAGGAGCGCCCCTCACAAAAAAGTCACCAGGCACAGTTGATTATACAAGGCATTGTACCAAACCTTCAAATAGTAGCTTGTACCAATGCTCTATAAATTGCTTTGGAACACTGAAAATGAAAGAAGACTTTTCATCTTTTTTATGGTACAAATACTCCTATCTAAACAAATAAAGACAATACAAAGAAATAAACCATCAGAGCTCAACATTCATGAATATCAATGCAAAAATTCTAAACAAAATACAGATCTTCCTCAACTTTTGATGGGGTTACATCGGATAAAACCATCATAGGTTGAAAATACCAGAAGTCAAAAACACTTTTAATACACTTAACCTAGGGGCGCCCGGGTGGCTCAGTGGGTTAAAGCCTCTGCCTTCAGCTCAGGTCATGATCCCAGGGTCCTGGGATAGAGCCCTGCATCGGGCTCTCTGCTCTGCGGGGAGCCTGCTTCCTCCTCTCTCTCTCTCTCTCTCTCTGCCTGCCTCTCTGCCTACTTGTGATCTCTGTCTGTCAAAAAAATAAATAAAATCTTAAAAAAAAAATACACTTAACCTACTGAGTATCAAAGTTTAGCCTAGTCCACCTTAAATGTGCTCAGATCACTTCTGTCAGCCTGCATTTGGGCAAAATCATCTCCCCTAAAGTCCATTCTATAATAAAGTGCTGAAAATCTGATGGAATGTGTTGAATACTGTATTGAAAGTAAAAAACAGAATGGTTGTGTGGGTACACCATGGTCAGTGTATCGGCTGTGTACAACTTGATTGAATGGCAGACCGGAAGCTGTGGCTCCTTGCCTCTGCCCAGCATCACAAGAGAGGATGCTACAGCGTATCTCTAGGCCAGAGAAAGACCTAAACTCAAAGTGCAATTCCTCTGGATGCATACCATTTGGCACCATAAAGTTGAAAAATTGCAAGTCGAACCATCCTACGTGGGGGAACCATCTGTACTAGCAAACATGATCCAACACCCTTACATCTCTTCGACACTTACCAGAGGTTGTCCTGCCACACCTTTGGCCTTCTCTCCAGAGCAAACACTCTTAATCTCCTAAATTCCCAAATGCTCTCATTTGGGTGTCCTTTGCAATCTAGATAGGCTATGAATTTCCCAAATCAAGTGCTAATTCCTTTTTTGCTTGACAATTCTTTTCTCAATTTCTTTCTTTCCTCCATCATTTTACTCTGAGCCACAAGAAGGGACCAGACTGCACCTTCAGTATGTCACTTGAAAATTTCCTTAGCTAAATATCCAGTTTCATTGCTTTCAAATTCTGCTTTATGTACAACTGTAGGACACAATTTAGCTAACTTTTCTACCACGATATGACAAAAAGGATCTCTCTCCCAGTATGTAATAACAGACTCCTCATTTCCTTCTGGATCATCACCCAAAGCACTTTTAGCATCCGTATTTCTACTAACATTCGGTTTAAGGCAACCGAGGTTTTTCCTATCATGTACGTCAAAATTCTTTTAGCCTCTAGCCATTATCCAACTTTAAAGCCACTTCCACATTTTTGGGAATTTGTTACATCCACACCTCACTTCCCAGTACCCAAATCTCCATCTGTTTTCTATGGCCGGTCTTAGAAATGTTCACAAACGCTACAGCTTCCAATAGGAATTTAAACTGGAGGTGAAACATCTGAAATCAGAGTGTTGGGAGGGTCACAGTCCTCCTACAGGCTCTCAGAGAATCTGTTCCTAGCTTCCTCCGGCTTCTGGTGGCCACCAGAATTCCTTGGCTTGTGGCATCACTGCAATCTGTCTTCTTATCTTTACGTCACCTTCTCCTCTGTGAATGTGTCTAATCCCACTCTACCTCTCTCTTATATGTTTAATGCCATCAGAGCCCATTTGGATAACCCAGGACTGAATATAGTATCTCTAAGATAATCTCCTCATATGAAGAGTCTTAATAACACCTGCAAAAACTTTATTATAGAATATAATGTAACCAAAGCAATGTGAGTTTGTTCCTTGGCATGTCAGAAACCGTGCCAGGATGAGTTGTGGCACAAAGCATACCTTATTTGCAGCAAATACAGAAATCATGGGGAGCTGCTTCCAAAGCCATGACTCCCCACGCAAGGGTGGATGGGTGCCTTTTATTTAGGGTTGGGCTGAATATCTAGAACGGGAAACCCTGTCATCATAAGGTAGAGGTTACACAGGAACCTTCGGGAAACATGACTCTACACACACTGTGTGTTATGTAAATGAGGCTTATCCTCCTCCTTGGGTGGAGATTTTAGTATGATAATGAGGTAAAGGAAGTTGTCCTTCATTCTGGGGGGTCACTCCACGGTCCACCTGTTCAGGCTCGATTCAGGGGTTACATCCAAACTGTTCTGGGTGCTCTGGGCTGGCTGGAGGTCTTGTCAGGGTCGTCTCTATCACTGGAGGGGTGGTTTCACTTTCCGTTTCCCTGAGTTAAGAGATAAGCTGGAAATAAGAGCTTAAAGGAAAATGTGAAACAAAGGCCAGTGAGTACAAGCAGGTGGATGACAGAGGTCGGTCGGGTCTTGAGGTCTACCTAGTGACACCAACATTTACAGATTCTGTGGGTTCGGGGCCTGATGGCCATTATTCAGCTCACTACCCATAGCAGTAAGACCTAAGGGGCAATTATTTAACTATTTCCATAGACACTGAGAAAGCAACTGACATTTTACATACACTCATGGTAAAACTACTCCAGTACATAGAATTAATGCACACTTTCTCAACATGATGGTTAGTTCTAAAGGCAGTATTTTATTTAATAGAGAAATATTCTAGCCGTTTCCATTAGGATCAATAACAAGATACAAATGTCCACCATGTCTGCTGCCACTGAATTAGCCAATGCAATTGGACAAGAGAAACAGTTGGGGGCATAAGAATGATTAAAGAAAAAAAACAACATTATTTGCAGATATGGCAATATACCTGGAAAACTCCAGGTAATCATCCTAAAACTAATTCAAACAAGAAAAGAACTTATTAAGTAACAGAATATAAAATTAACACATAAAAATCAATAGACTTTATACAAACAAACAATAAACAGCGGATATAATGACAGACAATCCCATTTACAACAGCCTCAAAATGTAGTAAACATTTATATACTTACAAAGAAATTCAAAAAGAAATGTGTAAGCTTGTTTAAGGAAAAATTTTTAAGCACTCCTGAAAGATACTAATAAAGTTCTGAGTAAATGGAAAGACATCCCATGTTCTTGGATAGGATTATATAGCATTATGAAAATATCAGTTCTCCCTAAGTTAATTTATAAATTTTCTACAATTACAATAAAATACCAACAAGTAAAACTCCAGAACTTATAAACAATTTGCTACTAAATTTCATATGGGGGAAAAGAAAGCAAGATTCGTAGAAAACCACTGAAAAAGAAAAAAATGTGTGTGGTACCAGAAAATAAAACATTCTATAAAACCTTGATAATTAAAACAGTGTGGTGCAGTGACCATAAATAGAAAAACAGACAAACAGACTAAGGGAATAGAATAGTCTAGAATTAGACCCAAATACAAATGGAAATTTAATATATGGGAAAAGTGGCATCTCAAATCCCTAGGGTAAAGATGAACTTTTTAATAAATAGTTCTGGAACAACCAGGTAGTCATTTAGAAAAAGATAAAATTAAATCCATATCTCACATCATACA
Source organism: Mustela erminea (assembly GCF_009829155.1). Taxonomy (NCBI): domain Eukaryota; kingdom Metazoa; phylum Chordata; class Mammalia; order Carnivora; family Mustelidae; genus Mustela; species Mustela erminea. The sequence goes on from NC_045623.1 coordinate 36,316,144, forward strand.
GTAGAGTAAACTCCAAGTAGATTAGTAATCTAAATGTAAAAACTGAAACCACACAGTACAGAGAAAAACATAGCCAAATTATTCTTTAACCTTGTGTAAGAAAAAGGCTTTCTAACTATAATATAAAAATCCAGAAATAATAAAAATTGGTAAATTTGACTGCATACAAATTAAATCTTTTGCATGACAAAAATACTGTAAACAAAGTAAAAGGACAACAGACACATGGGGAGAAGATATTTTAACATATACTAGAGAAAAAGGGTTGTATTCCCCATATATAAAGAAATCTTAAAAATTGAGGGACAAAGGAATAAACCCAGATAGAAAAATGAGGAGGAAACATAAACAGATAATTCACTGAAAAGGGAGAGATTAAAATTGGCCCTCAAACATATGGGGAAATGTTTAAACTCACTTCTAATGAGAGAAACCCATTTCTCACCTATCAAACTGGCAAAACTCTAAAAACATCAGAGTACTTTCTTTCTTTTTTTTTTTTTTTTAAAGATTTCATTTATTTATTTGACAGAAATCACAAGTAGGTGGAGAGGCAGGCAGAGAGAGAGAGAGCACGCAGGAAGCAGGCTCCCCGCTGAGCAGAGAGCCCGATGCGGGGCTCGATCCCAGAACTCTGGGATCATGACCTGAGCCGAAGGCAGAGGCTTTAACCTGCTGAGCCACCCAGGCGCCCCAAAACATAAGAGTACTTTCTATGCATAAAACTCCTTGGTAAAGCTATAGGGAAGCAGGCACTTGCATACATTCCCAGTGGGAATGCAAATTTGTACAAACTCCCTGCAGGGGCATTGCATACACATTTCATTGTATATACATTTTATTTTTGACCTAGCAAGTCCACCTCTAGAGGATATATCTCCAATAATATGAGAATACACATGCACAAACGTTTTCACTGAGGCATTGTTTATAATTCCAAAGCACTTAAATGCCTATATGTAGGAGAGTGCCTGAATAAATTGGTAGATCCACACAATGGAGTACTATACAACTATATAAAAGAATGGGGAACCTTGGCATTCATTATTAAGTGAAAAAAGATAAAGCCCCTGTTTAAAAGAAATAACAGACCCAAAATAGAGTCACTTTTGCTAAGCACCACCAAGACTTCATACCGAACCTGTGAAAATTACTAAAGGAGAATTCACTAAAGTGGGTTCAGGATGTTAGAAGGGGAGGCAAGAAGGGGGAACCATACCATTCAAATGTCAATTACAGGAAGAATTGTCAGTAACGGGCCCCAGTAGGAAAAGGTGAGCATTGCATCTTTTACAGGAAACTAGCCAATGAGAAACTGTCATCACCCTTAATACTTGCTTGTCTCCAATGGACTTCTATTCAAAACAACTCCCAGCTTCCTCCTTCTTCTTTATAAAATGATGTTCCTTTCTTTTATTGCCTGTGGTTTTGCCGTAGCTTGCTTGTCCTCCATCACAATCCTCTGCTATTCCCAAATAAACCCATTTTCGTTGGTAGAACAACGGACAGTTTTAATTTTAAGGTTAATCACTCTGGAATTTCCCTGATCTGTGCTAGGGAAGTAATCTGCATGATAGGACCTCCTGCCTTTCCCTAAGGGAACGTAACCTTGCCTGAAATAATCCACTTTTAACTTCCTTGAATCACCCTCCTTCTTCCTATAAAAACCTTCTTCCAGTTTGTACAACTCCTGGGAGCTCCTTTCTACTCGCTAGCTGGGATGCTGCCTGGTTCCTGAATTGTTGAACAAAGCCAGTTAGAGCTTTAAATGTACTTAGTTGGATCTATGTTCTTCAATACTCCAAAGAGTATCTAAGAGTATGTGATCCTTTGTGACCCTTTATGCAAAAGAAGTTTTGGTTTTTTGTTTTTTGGGGTTTTTTTTTAGATTTTATTTATTTATTTGACAGAGAAGATCACAAGTAGGCAGAAAGGCAGGCAGAAAGAGAGGGGGAAGCAGGCTCCCCGCTGAGCAGAGAGCCGGATGCGGGGCTCCATCCCAGGGTCCTCGGATCACAACCTGAGCCAAAGGCAGAGGCTTTAAGCCACTGAAACACCCAAGTGCCCCTGCAAAAGAATTTTAACACAAATAAATAGAATTGCATAAACTCGAAGCATCTCCCTCAAAATACTTACCAATACAAAAGGAAAGATAGTAACTTCATAGTGGAGAAACCAAGAGACGCCAGCCTAACCAAGGGATCAAGGTAAAGACCAGCTGCATTAGAGACATAGTATCATTTCGGTGATATGCTTGCCTAAACTGCATTTGTGAAAAAGCATTATTAGATAAATCTAAATTAAAGGGTATTCCACAAAATTATTGATCATTACTCCTCGAAAAGTGCCAAAATCATAAAGGACAAGCAAAGACGGAGGACCTGTCACAGATTGAAGGTAGGATGCAATGTGGGGTCTTGGACTGGATCCCAGAACCAAAAGATGTTATTTGCAGAAAAATTAGTGAATTTGTAATCGGGTCTGTAGTTTACTTAATAATATTGTACCAATGTTAATTTCCTATTCTTGATCCTTATAATGTGGTGATGAGACTTGTGAACATAAGTGGAAGCAGAGTGAGAGATAGGAAGGAACACATAATAGTTATAGTATTTTTTCAACATTTCTTAAGTCTTATATTAGTTCAAAATGATAGGCTGTTTGACAGCCATAACTAACTAACTAACTAAATAAATAAATAAATAAATAAATAAATAAAATTTGACTTCTATTCAGGGTTTCCCAGAAACCTCCACCTTTCCACAACTCCCCTATAAAAGTTTCAAAACATTTCTAAAACCACATACCACTTATCTGAAGCTCACGATGATCAGAAGCGCAGCCTGGAAGGTTGCCAAATTAGAGAAGAAGAGGAGAAAGCTGGAAGGGGCTTCAGAGGAAATGGAGCATCTGAGCCGGAGAGATTTTTCAATGACCTCTTTTGTGTTGCTAAATTTATTCATAACCTGGAATGGCCTACAACCATCACAAGGACACAAAACTCATCAGGTAAATTCAAGGACTTTTGAAAAATGCATCTAGCCACCTCCTGTCCGAAACAGTCAAGCTTAACCTTTCTTTTGAAAACGCAATCTGCTCTTTACACCCTGCCCACTTAACCAGACTCGGAGACCTAGATTGTCACACGAGCAGAACCATCACCTTGTCCTGATTCAGAAGGATCTTGTTGTTACATTATCAGCTTGAGGTCCTAGGGGTATGTGGAGATGTGCCTAGTCATTGCTGGAAGAGTTCATGCCCAATTTATGTCCTTCACATAACTCTGTCTTTGGAACTCATTTCAATTATGTTTCCCCAACAACTTGATTAGGAGATGACTGTTTTCTTCTCGTGTTCAACGTAAAAGAAATGAAACAAAGATCCTAAACAATTAATGGAGGGGCTCATGATAGAAAGACTTGGACAGAGGTAATGCTAGCTCCAATATGTCCAGCCTCTGCACCCCGTTTTTGGTCTACAAGACTGTGCTGCTCGGGCAAACGTGGACACGGAACGGGTGACCACAGGAAATCCAGCTAACCTACGTTCCATTTGCAATATAGTGATTCCTTTGCACTGCGTAGCTTTTTACACTGTGCAAGCGCTCTGCACAGATTGGATTGAATTTGATCCTCGAACTGTATTGTAATGTAGGTAGAACGAACATTTCTCTTTAATAATGATGTTATGGTCTAAATGCTGTGTCCCCCCAAAATTCATATGTGGATTTCCTAATCTATAAGATGATGGTATTAGGTGGTGTGGCCTTTGGGAGCTGATTAGGTCAAGAGGGCAGAGATCCCATGAACAGAATTAGTGCCCTTAAGAGAGAAGCTCCAGGGGCGCCTGGGTGGCTCAGTGGGTTAAGCCGCTGCCTTCGGCTCGGGTCATGATCTCAGGGTCCTGGGATCGAGTCCCGCATCGGGCTCTCTGCTCGGCGGGGAGCCTGCTTCCTCCTCTCTCTCTCTCTGCCAGCCTCTGTGCCTACTTGTGATCTCTCTCTGTCAAATAAATAAATAAATAAAATCTTTAAAAAAAAAAAAAAAAAAAAAAAAAGAGAGAAGCTCCAGACACCAACCTTCCATGCTTCGACCACGTGGAAGCCTCTGGTATTTTGCTATAGCAGCTCAAACCGACTACGACACATAGATAACACCACTCCATAACCAAATGATACCACTCAACAATACTTTAGACTATGTAAGGTCTTTTTTTTTTGCATTACCTTATTGAGTCCCCATAAAAGAAGTACAAGTTAGTGTTATCCCCACTTACAAGATAACTGAGGCTTGAAAATGGACCAATCCAACATCACTCAGGTAGTGAGAGGGAAGACAAGACGTAGGAGCAAGGCTTTTGATTCATCATCCAATAATTTCCTTCAGTCTGCCATAGCTGCCTACCAAAATGAGGAGAAATTTCAAGTTTTTGACTCTGACTCCAAAAATGAGTCCATGAATATCATCATCCTAGAAGGGAATCTAATAGGGTCATTCTGCTTAGCCACTGGCCCCACTGCCATCCCAATGGGCAAAAATAGAACTTGGGTACAAGTCATGCAGGTCTGAGTTGTACCTACTCAAGCTTCAGGCTAGATTCAGACACTCATTTGTATGGATATCTGTGATTCACTTAGGAAACATTCCAAGGACATTATGAGAGCCAGAGAGGATATACATTAATTCATTAATTAGAAACTTAGAGGACTCATTAGGTACCTGGGGTAGGAGACAGTTAGGCTTACAGTAGCTCCCATCATACACAAAGAATGTACTGAGCCATCTCTACACACTTTATTTCTTGACCTAGTATATCTTAAAGATATGAGGCTCACCTTGCCTAGCCCAAGAGAATAGGGTTTCATAAATCAGGGGACTCCAGAGTCACGCTTGACCCTTCAGTGTGCTACAGAGGTCTATGATGTTCCAGAGCCTGACCATGGGTTTTATGATTTAAAAAACAAACAAACGAACAAGAAACCTTACAAGGAAGGGTTGTAGCAGGCAGGAGTGAGAGGACCTGGCAGAGAACTGCTTTCCTTCTGGTTCCTGAAAATGCTAAGGATGGTACCCAGTGGAACATTCTGGTCACCCTTGGAATGGCCCCATAGCGCCCTTGGACAAAGGTCACTAACCTGACAGCTGTCACTATACTTAGAGTGACATCAGCACCATGATGAATTCTATCTGGGCAGCCTGGACTCGGCATGGGCTCCCGAGCCATGGCAGGTGCTGCAGACCTGCAAAGGTAGAATTTACCTGCCTTCCCCATGGTTTCTGCAAGCCAGCAATCTCAAAGCTTTGCCTCCAAGTCTGTGGGGCAGGGGGGCTTGTGTTCACTTCTGTTGGTTTTTATGAGACTGTGTTTGGGGGAAACTTTGCCGTGTGCAAAGCAGCGTTCTGACAAATGGTAGAGTGTGAAAGTACAAAGTAGCCCCGGAGCTGAAGGTCACAAGGAAGAAACCCAACCCGGTAAATTCCGGGATGTTTCGTCCCCAACTTGTAAATCCAAACAATCTCACAGTTATGAAGTGGAAAGTTTGTGGGGAAAAACAAATGCTTTGGTTATTACAGTGTTACTACATTCATAAAATATATTTCATTAGGGGGGAGTTTACACAGGGGGTAATGAGATTTTTGCTTTATACATTATTTATAACTGCTTAATCCAGGTACAGTGGGTTATTTTTTTATTTCTTCGTTTTCACAGCTACAAAACATTTCAGTATTTCTAATTTATTTCTGCTTACAATACAGATGTTCTCAATTGTGTTTCTAACTACATTTCAACCGTTATGATCGTGTTTATTTGTGTCAGCTCACAAGCAGGGGCAGAATGTGCAATACACAATAGTGAAGCTTCCAGAAACATGTAAAAAAGGCTTCTTGTGCTTTCCTTACCAACAAATTAAAGCCCACTGCATAGCACTGTCTTTATCGTCGGTGGTTTTAATCTTTGGATAATTCCCCTGCATTTGGGCGAGCAGAGCGACAGCTCTCTCTCTCAGTGCAGAGAGGGTGCACGCTTTCAAACAGCACTTCTCAAAGATGACCATTTGGAAGCAACATTTGGAGAACATTTGGGTTATGTCCTCTAACTGAATTTCCAAGCTGTTGGTAACGGACTAAAGAAAACCCAGTCTGTACCGAATCCTAAGGAAGCGGGAGTGTAAGAGCCTTGAAGGTCATGTGTAAATATTGACATTTTAATTTTATTTAGCATACCAAAGTGGAGCCCTTGCGTTGCTTATCTTGCCATAAAACCTCACCCCCTTTGCACCGCCCGGCAGATTGCAGGGGAAAGATCTGATCTGAGCACCCGAGGCTGCTCTCCCCTGCCTTCGCTAACAAGGCTGAGTTTTGTTTGTGCAGAATCTGAGTCAGAGGGGCGTTCCTCCCCTCTCGTCTCCACCACGGACTGATGCACCTGATTAGATAGCAGGGCTCTGTGGGCTGAAGGTTCATGTAGCAACATGAAAACCGAGATGCCAAAACACTCAGCGAACACAGCCTCCCCCTCACTCACAGAGTCAAGTCAGGTGTCTCAGTCTAGAGTTGTCCGGGGAAGCCGCAACTGGCGGATGTGACCAGAACACCCTTCTGTGTCCTCAAATGCAGGATGAGGAAGAAATGCCAGCATGACTCCAGGCTCTGTACCCTTCTCCCGAACCAGGACTCCACCTGCAAAACTTAATTTGATCAGGGCCAGATTCTGAAGGTGACATTCAAGTGCCCAGTCTCCCTGCCAACAGCGGTGGTTCGGGCTCCCCATGCACTTAACAGCTTCGCCAAGACACTTGAGCGGTAACCTGCTGTGTTACTTTCCTGCGTCAAAGCAAAGCGCCCAGCGTGGGTAGCACACCTTGGCAGTTTGAGAAGATGAGAGAGGTTCCTATCTCCCTAAAGTGAGGTCACTAGAGTCATTTCCTGCCCGAGACATGGTTGATTGAAAGGCAGGTGCGGCAGAAGTGAGGGCCGAGTGAGCGAAAACATGGAGGGACCACGGTCACCTCAAGTGGTCTTTGGCCTGAAAGGTTTTTTCCTAAGTGAAAGGGAGAAAATGGAATATGGAAACAAAATGATCTTTTAATGCCTCATAACACATGCTCTCTACCTTGCCTCAAAAAGGGAGAAGTGGTATAAAACACTGACACTGTTTTCTGCTCTCGGCATTTGAGTTCTGAAAGGTGCTCCTCAAACATTAATGATCTAGGCTCTGTGTCCAAATAAGTGTCATGATTTACAGCTCACACTATAGTTGCAGAGCTAACACTATAGTTGACTTACCCTGGTTAGCCCTGATTCTATTCCAGGAGTCCTGGCCAGTGCAACTCTGGAAATAGTGCAAGAGATTAAAGCAATGCTCGAAGGTACATCGTGTGTCGGGTTTCGCTTTGAGGTAGTTCTGAGTGGGCAGATTCAGCCCCATTTGAAATTCCCAAGTGGGCAAAGTGTGTGTCTGTCTGCCCTGCCCTCTTCTCTCCTTGCTTTCCCCAGACCTCCTTAGCGAACCTCTCCATCATTTCTACTGATCAACCTCCAATGTTCTTTCAGTTCTGCTAGTCCCTTCTAGCCATTGGAAAACAAGTTGATAACGACCTTAGTGTGTTTGCCTACATGAATTAGTTTTGTGTTTTGTACAAACCAAGAGAATTTCCATTTGAAAGGAAGGGGGAAAAGCCAAAGGAATGAATCTTTAGAGGTGGAATGTCAGACACCATGACACCTGGATGAAATATACTTTGGGGAGGGAACTGTATTCTCAGCATCCCTAAAGTAGAGGGGGACCAGTCAAGTCAGTCCTGATCAGGTACACCTGGTCAATTTCAGGACAGGGCCCTCCCTCCCTCACTGCCCACCACACACACAACTTCCTACTATAATGTTTTAGATAGAGCACATGAGATCTGTACCTACCCAACTACTCAGAACCTAATACTAATTAATTCTAATTAACCTAACACCTGATACCTGATTACCTGATGTAAATTAACAGAGTCTGGCTGTTCTGGTTTTTCTCAAGACCCTATTGCCTTCCCGCCTTCCGACAAAGAAAGAAGCAGCAGTGGTTAAACAATTGTCCAGAAATGAATAAAGAGCATGATAGAATTTCTTTAGAACATCTAAGTTTAAAAGTTGCACGATTCACTGTTTTTATAACAAATTGACTACCCTGGTTAGCCCTGATTTGTTATAACCTAAAACCTACGATGCTTTCCTTCCAGTTTGGTATACTCCACATACATGAACCTTTAGCAGTGGGAGGGGGGACAGATAAGACTTGTTTTATTTGAGCTTGTGAAAATGATGACTTTTATCAAGTCCAATGGCACAAGATTTCTTCCACAAGAAGGCAGAGTATACTTTCCGATGAGCAGTAGTTCTTTATTACGTAGAGGTGGTTCCTAATTCTCAACAGATAGAGCGTTTGAGAAGACAGGGGTATTCTCCCAAGTCACAAAGAATAATGGGATGGTCACCATGATTGACTTGTAAGCTTTCATAAGCCTGTTTCAGCCTGAGATCCTGAACTCTGGGAAAAGAACAGTGCCCCTTGGCCATGGGAGGCCATTGCTGGGAGGTGGAGCATAAACACCCCACAAGGCTACCAGGACAACTACCACTTTCAATATTATTATTTTTTTCAGATTTTATTTATTTATTTGAGAGAAAGAGTGAGCAAGAGAGAGAGCATGAGCAGAGGCAAAGGGAGAAGCAGACTCCCTGCTGACCAGGGAGCTTCACATGGGGCTCGATCCCAGGACTCGGGGAACATGACCTGAGCCAAAGGCAGACACTTAACCGACCAAGCCACCCAGGTGCCCTCACCTTCAATATTATATTAAAGAGTAATAAGGTAATAGGAATAGGAAACTTAGACTGTGTCTACTGGATTAGTAACACAATCTCCCAAAAAGAGAGAAATCCCAGTTTTCTGCAAAGTTTGAAATCTATGTCTGGCATCATTTCCAGGCATGCAGGAAAAAAAAATTTTTTTTTTTCATCCAGATTCATGTAGCTCAGTGTGCATATCAGGAACACCTGGGGACTTACGTGTGGTTTTATTTCTTTGTTTCCTGCTTTTCAAAGTATGTGGTAGTACCTCCACCACCAATTTCTACTGAAATCTAATTTCATAGTGTGGTGCCAAAGAAATGTACACTTTCAAAAATTCACGAAGCAAGTTCTGAGACTGACCCCCAATTCGATGACACTAATATTAACCCTTTCACTCTACCTCTGAATGTTGTGATGACTGCTTTTCCGATTTAAAATCCACATCTTACCCTTGTGCATGAGGGCAAAGAAAGAAGAGAGTTCCGATGCTGAAGACAACTTTGACAAAAATGGAAGCAAAGTTAAAGAATTTAGACCCTAACATAAAAGAAGCAGAGAACTCTCTTTTCCCTGGTCTTCCTTAACTCCACTCTCTCTTGATTCTTCTCTCAGGATTGCTTCTGGACCCTACTCTCATGCCTATTCTCAAAAGTAGGCCTATTTCCCATAGGCCCTCTTACCCTCTCATCCCACGCAATTGCCTAGATGATCCTACCCATCACCTTGGCTCCAACCCCATCTATATTTGACTCCTGAATTAGTCTACTTGAGCTGCTATAATTAGTCTACCTGGGCTGTAGTACCACAGACTAGGTGTCTTTGACAACAGGCATTTATTTTCTTGCAGTTCTGGAGGCTTGAAATCCGAGACAAGATGTCGGCAGGGTTGGTTTCTTCTGGGGCCTTTCTCCTTGGCTTGTAGAGTCTGTCTTGACCCTGTGAATTCACATGGTTTTCCCTCTATGTGTCTCTGTGTCCTGATTTCCTCTTCTTCCAAGGACACCAGCCATATTGGATTGGTGCCCTCCTTAATATTCTCATTTTAACTTATTACCTCTTTAAAGAGTCTATTTCCAATACAGTTATGTTCTGAATTATTGGGATTAAGACAAAGTTACAAATCTGAAGGAAATACAATTCTTCCCATTACACCCTCAAATTCTGAAATTCTGGCCCTATATGGTGACTGGCTCATGTATTTGGAGCACCCTCACATGAGAACAAGAAACAAGATATCTGTATGGCTTAAGGAATCAAAATAAGGACCAATATTGTGGAAGATAAAGGTTGAAATGTTTAGCCCAGCATAGGGAAATGATTATGCGACAATCAGGGGCTCTAATTACCATGGACTGAGTCCTCTGACAGCATGTCCTCATCACAGGAAGGACACAACAGAGGCTGGATCAGTGCCCATTGGCCTGTCTTTAGGGAAATCCAGCATGGGCCTCCAAGGTTCCTTTTCCTTCTTTAATTTGATGACTTTACTGAAGGAATATGAGCTCATAAGGATTAAAATGATCAAAATAAAGCAGTAGAAAATCTGAAAAGTATATGCATAGATGGGTCCACAAACACAGCCTAGTCAGATAGGAGAGAATTTGCAGCATTCATCAAATCTGGGTTCCAGAGGCAATACCTACGGATGACTTGGGGCTCTCTCAGCATCTCCCTCCATTATCTCCATCTGCTCATCTCCAAAATATGCCAAAATAAGCATTCAAGCTAAGTAAAAATTTTATGCTTGCTAGGCAAAGCAGCCTCAAGAAAGGGCCCCCGATCCTCCCCACCTTCCAGATTGCTACCCTAAACCATGCTATCTAGGAATTTTGGATTTGCCAAGTGCCCAGAAGGATGAGAGCTGCACAGTGTGCAAGTGTCGAGTCCCTGTTGAGCTGTGGGAAGCTGGCATATGCAGAACTATCTTGGCTTCTCAGGGGACCCCTCCTGGTACATTTAGCTCAGATGGAATGAGGGGCCTGTGAAGCATCACCCACCCACTCAACCTACCACCACTTTTACCCAGTTCCACAAGAATTAGTGAAACAGCCAAAAACCAAATCTGGACTCTATCTCTGAAGACCCTGAAGCCTAAGTAAGGAACTGAGACATTTGTGGAAACCTCTAGAATTTTCCTCTTTTCTTATACTCTACTAATCACTGTCACTTAGTTGATAGCAAAACCAAATTTTTTTAGGTCATTATCACCTACCCTCATGCTAGACTCCCCAACTGTATCTTCAGATCATGCCCACTCCATCGTGTAGCCATGGCCCCATGCAGGTTATGAGTTCTCTACTAACAGCCTGATCCATCTGAGTCCAGGAAAATACCCGAGTCAGTGAGGGACAGCTAACAGCAAGTGACACTTTAAGGCAAATCCTTGTATCCCACACTATTTGTGTCTTTACTGAGAATATGTTTGTAATCTGATTAATAGAGTATATGTAGCACTCTCTTTTATGTTTTTGTAGGAATCAATATTGGATAACCAAACTGGTACCAGTAGGTTAGATCTCCTATTTGTCATTATTAAGACTTTAAATTTCTTCACTGAAAGGCTATGAGTTGACATCATGCCATTTGACTTCTGGGTCAAGCACTTCCAAAGAAAGTGATTTTCAAGAATGTATCCTTGAAAGCCTGACACTCTAACAGTTGGAAAACCCAAGTCAAAACTCTATGACAGACCCAAGATAGGTAAGATGGGAAGGTTTTGAGGTAACTAAGGACATGAACATTAAGTACGTAAATAAATACTTGCCAACAAAAGCCAAAGAAAATGGAACAACCAATAATAAGAAAGCAGGCCTCAATTAAACTCAAAATACATTTCGGTTTAAATTTTTAAAAAGTGCCCAGTGTCCAAATGCCTTTCTCATAAAAAAAAAAAAATGTAGCTACTAGTCAAGGGCAAATATGTGTTTGTGTATGTGTCTAGTACATTAGGACAAGAGTTCCACTTCAGTTCCTGAGCCTTATAAGCAATTATCCTCATCCTCTTTTCATCTGTGCAAGGTTTCACAGTCTACAAAGCACTTTTCCAAAGATTATTTGATCATCCAACAGCTATTGAGGGCCTCCTCTCTGCTAAGCATCATGACACAGATATACAGAAATAATATTTACCTTTACGAAGTCCATAGGAACAATCTCCTACCCTGAACAAATTTAAGGAAAGGAAAGACTTTGCAAGGATCAGAATGGGACGATGACTTTTTTTTTAACTTGCAATTTCTCCCCTGGAATTCCAAAATCCCAGTAATGACAAAGGAGAAAAAAAGATCACCAATTTCCCAGTATTTTAAGAAAACTATTTCACTGCCTCTCATTCATTCGCCTGTTGCTAACCATTTGAAAGTTGCCTGCAGTTTAAGGGGGCGACTCTCCTGACCCTCTCTAAATGTTTCTAGGGAGAGCCTAAGACCTATGCATATCTTTTCGATTTGCTATATCCTTGAGTGAAAGGGCAGGGTATCTTTCTCCTTATTTGTAATAGGGTAGGCATTAGTTTACGAATAAACCTTGAGTGTATCAGTTTGCAAAGCAATTCATGATCACTTCTGAGTTGTCATACACTGTGATAGGAATTATAAGAGATGAGTAAAAGCATACCCCGATCACAAGCAGCTGAGGAGGAGAGAAATCTAAGCAAAATATTAAGCAAATATTCCACAATAAAGAACAGGGCCCTAGGATAGCCTAGGATAAACTTCCCAACCTTCTCAATAAATGTCCTCGCTGTGCCACATGTGGTGGGGATAAACATCTAAAACAACAGACATTTGTCATGTTTTAGGCACTATGTTCTGTTTTTTTCTTTAAGTTCTTCAAAATGCTAGAATAGGTTATGAAAATATGTCCTCTGAGCACTTTAGTAAACAAGCCAGCCTAATTTTACTTAAAAAAGAAATGACATCAGATTAGTCTTATTTTTCAGGGAATACTGAATTAGGTAACTAGACAGATCTGGTGAATTCTGACTCGAACAAGAGTTCTGAGAAGATCTCAAAATTTCTTGCTGGTCAAGTTGAAAAAATAATTTGTACTAAATGATACCTCAAGATGAACTCATAATAATTAAACTCCTGTGCTCTCAGGGTGCTGGTCAGCCTTGAAGACAGTTTCTAAAGACATTCCTGAGGCTTATGCCCTTGCCCTGTATTATACAACATATTACACAATTCAAATGAAGATGTAGAAATTGTACTTCTACTGAAATTTCAATGAATTAAAAAAAACCTCAGAATATAGCAAATAATTGTCCTTGCATCTGGTCCATGACAAGTATATTTTTGAAAGTTTCTATAATGAATGAATGAATGAATGAACGAATGAATGAATAAAAAGATTATGTAGGTTGGAAAGAAGTATTAACACTAGAAAGACCACATGTAATAGCGTAAATGTAAAGTCCTGCACCAAGATCTAAAACTAAATATCAAAGTACAACAGAGAAGGAGAGATTTTACTGAGCTGCTTGAGTAATCATTCCTCCCCCTCATAAAAGTGATAAAACAGAAATGGAAAAAAAAAATTAATACTCTAATTGTTTGCATCTATAGACATATAGAACCTAGAATGAAGGAGATGATAGTTTACTTTGTACTATTAGTACATACCTAGAGCATTTTGTTCAATTTTGGCTACTACACAGAATGGGCTTGAACAAAAAATAGAACTGTGAGTAGGCTAAACATGTTGTGTAAGAAATAGTTTATTATGTGTGATTATCATCATAATCACAAAATGAACGAAGTGCCAAGTGCTTTACATGCATTTTCTCATTTGGTTCTCACAACTATTTGCCTTGGAGGCAAATATTATCATAATCCCCATTTCATAAATAAGAAAATAAAGGCTGAGAGAGGTCAGACAATGTGTCCAAAGCCAGAGAGGGGATGGAAATTGGTGGCCATGAATCTCAACAAGGCTTCTCTGGTTCTAGAACTTACACACTTGAGGAGAAAAATATCTAAAAGACTACTCCATGGACACAACATTGGAACATATTCATACTGGCTTCAAGACAAAGCACTAGAACCAAAGAACAGAAGTTACTGGAAAAATTGGCTCATTATATGAAAAATGTATAATAATTCTTTTAGGTGTCTAACACAGATCCTTTCCCGTGCTTTTCCACACCATTTCAAATCAAATTGACCATTTCCATGAATGAGAGCGATTATATTAATTGCAAAAAGTTTTCTGTTTTCTGTCTACAAGAGCGCACAGTTCAGATTCTTAAGGTGGTATGTTTCTCTTGGCCACATTTCTATGTCTCTTTATATTCCTGTGCCTACTAACTACTGCACAGATCTGAGTAATTTGAGTATCAAAGATGTTTGGCTTTGACTTTACAAAATATACTAGCTATAACTGCCCTTGAAAGCCAAGAATTGCTCCTCCCCTCAGTGCCACCTTGACGCCACGATGAAAGATGTAGGAGTCGCCCTGGGTTTTGAAAAGAAGCAATCCATTTCCAAGTTGCAATCTACTTGAAATAATCTCCCCAATTACATGGAAGTAATTTACTCTATATTTACTTTCTACTTTGGACTATCAAATATCTCTTCCTCTCACCCCCAGGGGCAGCAGCTGGGATTAAAACTTCTATGACCAGCCAGGCTGGGGTTTTGTTATTTAACTCTTTTCATACCCACGTAGGAGTGGACAAGGTCTGCACCAGAGAGTGACTCTAGTCACTAAGTCCCCTCTAGCCCTAAGACGTTATTGCTATATTAACTTTATTTATTTTAGATCCAATCTATTTCCAAAACTGTTTATTATTTTTAGTACAAATTCTTTCCCTAGCACTGAGGCTGACCTATATAAAGCTAAGCAGATGAAAAGAAAAACATCGAATCAAGTAACAAGTTGACCCAGGCAATGCCACACAAATTTATGTATTGTTTGCTCCAGAGTCAGGCCAAATGGAAGTGTCACTAACCCTAGATTTCCCTCTCAGCTGGGCCAAGTCTCCCTTTCCACCCTACCCGTGGAGGCCACCAAATCTCAGAGGAGGGTCCATTTTTCTCTCTAATTTCCTGTCCTGGGCATAGTCCTCCAAATCTCTGGGCTTCCTCCTGTCCTGACTTCTATGGAGAGGGAGAAAAAGCTTTTCCAAATAAATCCCCAGAACCAGGGTTGAACATGAACTTTCATTTGTTTTTCACAGTAGGCTTCATATTTTCGAGCTGTTTTAGGTTCACAGACAAACGGAGCCGAAAGCGCAGAGTTCCCAGACTCCCCTTCCCTGTCCCACCCCCATGCCCCCAGCTTCTCCCATCATTAACAGCTGGCATTGAGCAAGATTTCTGGATGGAGCAGTCCAGGTTTGCAGTTCTTCAGTTCCCTGACTTGACGATGACAAAGAACACAGTCAGGCCCATCCCCGTTCCAAAAAGAACTCAATCCAGAAGCCATCAGCAGCTGCGGGGCCGAGCCGGCCCCCCTCCGGAGAACTCACAGCCCCGGCAGCACGAACCTGGCCCAGAGGCAGCCTCCCCCACAATCAAGCCAGACAGGGAGCAGGAGGCAGGAATGGGCTCTGGCAAGAGCCTGAGGACAGCAAGTTTCGACAGGGTACTTTTGAAGAGATTGTTGGCGACATTATCTCATTTAATTACAGTGGGATCATCCTTACATGGGCAAACTATTTATTAAAAACAATTCGGCAGACATCACGGGGCTGTTATCCATGACAGTTGCCCCCACAAATCGCTCTGTCCCGGGGTGCCGTGCAGGGGTGAACCACTGCCTGGTGCCTGGCCCTTTTGCTGCACCAGCTTTTAATTGCTAATGAATTAAACTTTTCCAAGGAGATAAGAGTGATGTTGCTTTGTTTGCACACAGACTGGATGACTAACAAGGACGATATAAATAAAACCATTCTGAGCTTTATCTGCGGGTGGACGAACAGTGCCTGTGCTCAAGCGAAGCCTGGGATGCTTCCCACATAAGATTAGACTGTTATTGTGGAAGCCGAGGCTTGCACACTGTTAAAAGCCCAAGCTAATATGTTCACTTAAGACATTATGCCTAATTATGCCATTTGTCAGTAGGGGAACCTGTCCTCCAAACCTGATACCATCCTGGTGCACGGTGTGGGTCTCAGCTCTGTAAATATGCCAGGCAGACTGTAGGATTCTGTGCTAACTGTGCTCTGTGATGTTTATGAAAAGGGGGAAATCTAGTCCTTGTGCATTGTGTGCCCCCAGGATATGTATTTCTTCTTGGTCTTGTCGCTCTCCAAACGAATAAATGTGAGGGGGAGAATGCTTTTGCTTTTATTCTTGGAAACTTGCTGGAACATCGATAAGCACAGAGTTCTCTGTCCACCAAGTTGTTTGGGGGTGTTCGTGGGGAAGAAGGTGTTCATTTATGGGTTTGTGTCAAGTTCAATAAAGGATGGCCTTTGTGACCAGGAGAAACAACGAGTATCCAGAGCTCTGACTCATGCTGTAGGTGTGGCTCCTGGCTTTGGGAGAGGTGAACATCGTGTGGTTTGTATTCCTTGTCTGGAAGCAGGTGTGGCACGATGATAACCATTGTTTTGGCTGTGTGTTGAGTGCACGGAACCTTCTGGTGATGTAAGCACATCGTGTGTGTGTGTGTGTGTGTGTGTGTGTGTGTGTGTGTGTGTATCTTATTCTCTGCCCAAACCCCACTGATGTAGGGGAAGAAAGCCAAGTCAGTCAGAGAGGAAATCTGGTATACTGGTAACCACTAGTCAAGAAGCTTCAGAAATTAATTTAGAGTAATTAGAGATTGAAATCATACATCAAGGCCTTAGGAGATCTCATGTAAATTAAATCAAGGGGATCATTTCATGCCTCAAGTCCTTCCTGTGGCTTCCAGGAAGAACCCATAATCTCTGGGAGCTTTTGAGGTAGTCTCTCACCCCAGATGCATCTGGACTCTACCTCCCATGGGTAGAAGACTAAGCCCATCCAGCCATCCACATCCACATTCTTAGCCCCTTTTCATATAATTTCCTAATGCCTAAAATGACTCCCAATGTCCCTCCTGTCACTTGACATTCACCGTAATTATTTATTTTTAAAAATCTTTGACTTGTCCAAAAGTAGCTCATTATTCTCTAAAACAAGATCCTCCTCCCTGTATTCCGCATTTCTTCTTAGAGGACTCTTGGTCTCTCTTCTCCCTTACATCAGACTTGGAACCAAGGTGTGTTGCTTCTCACTGTCCTCTGACTGCCACTTCTTCATCTTCCCCATTCTCACTTTCACGGCTCCATGTTCTCACTACTTTAGTGTTCTAGTCTCGCACAATCCTAACCACACATAAAGGCTGTATTGATCTTGTCTACATACTCAGTCAAGACCTGTTTTACTGTCATATCTGATTTAACTTTTTTCTTGCCTCTGTGTCCAGCCCCTCCCACCCACATTATCCTACCTTTCATCCAGCAGCCATCATTCTATCCATCCATTTCACAAGCATTTATTGAGCACCTAATGGGCACCAGGCACCGCTTTAGGCAATGAAAATAAGGAGCTGAATGAGATACAGTCCCTAGGCTCAGAGAGCTCACAGGGGAACGCGGATGCGGATGCACTACATGTGTTAATTACCTCAGCAGGAAAAACAAGAGAGAAGCAGGGGATGCTGGAGAAATCCAGAGTGAGGTGGAGGGAAAGTAGTTGGGCTGTCATTTCCTCCTCACCTCTGCAACACTAACACGTACGTTGGTTCATATCATCTCTACATTATACCCGAAATGCCCTTCTCTTCACATCTTGCCTACTCTACAAGATCAAATCTCCTCACATTTCAGTAATCATCTCCAGACCATACTTACCATGATCATGGTGAACTTTGAGATTTACCATTCATAGGACCCAATGAGGAATTGTTTCTTGTGTATTGCTTTGCCTCCCCAAATAGCTTTCAACCTCTAATTTGGGGGCCTGTAATTGTGTCTCGGTACTTCTTTTGCATTCTTCACAGCATGCTGATTGAAACACAGTAGGACCTCAATTAAAAAGACATCAGAGGGATAAATGATACTCAGACTTCCCTGATCATCTTCCCCCTCCTCTTATAACACGAGTAACCCCACACTGACACACAATAGGCACATAACAAAAAGAAGAGGGTGTGAAATCTAGGCACAAGTGAGGACTTGGAGGTCAAACAGATCCAAGGGCAAATCCCAACTCAGGTACTCTGGCTGTTTGGTCTTGGGCTACTTTAACTTTTCTGAGCTTGAGGTTCCTAAAATGGAAAGCAAGGACTAGTGTTACAAACTTGATTTCTATTTAATGGGAAGAGAAATTGAGTCTGAGTATGTGAAATGGCTGACATAGCACTTGACACTTATTAAGGCACCAAAACATGTTAGTGTTTTGTAAGAGGGGAAGACTCCCTCCTCCTCTCTCTTCCTTCTCTCTATCCCCATCCCAGCATGACAGACAAAATTTGGCAAAAGCCAATAGAGACAGTTCAAACTTCTTTACCTGCTTTTGGTGCTTTGGGTTGCAAAACAGGACTATACATTTTTCTCAAGCATTCACCCCAAAGCCTAGCGAGTACCTACATTGTGTTCATCACACCAGCTTGTCACAGGGAAAGTGCTGATTTATGTATTTTTCACTGTTATTATGTGGTTATAAATGTAATAAGAACATATGATATTTGAGTTCGATAGCTGTCAAAAACATGGGATACTCTATGTTTTGACTGCCCTTCATTCAGTTAGCTTGAGAGTGCGAGCCAAGGAAATCCCCGTACATTCTTCCACCCACAGAAGGGGTTAAACATTCCTACCACAGAAGGACTCGGTGTTCTAACTCTAAATGTCATGGGAACATGGCCTGGAAAAGCTGAAGGCCATTGCATTATACAATTACCTATTTACTGGAGACAGTATATTTAATAACTAATCATCTAATCTAATAATACTGAAGAATATCAGACTGAAAGGTCAAGTATTTAAGATTAGGGAGAAAGCAGCCTTAAAAGTGCATTTAAAAGAGCCTCACAGATCAACAAGTCAGCCTTACATGCTACTATGCTACCATTGCTCCCAGGCCTTTAGGGGGCTCAGGAATGTCACTATCTTGGAAACTCAGAATATTTATTATATCTACTCTACTCACCAGAGTTTTATTCCGTGAAGTCTCTTAGTTAGCAGGTTAAAATGATTATTTCACCACATGTAATGGCATATTGGCCCTACGAAGAAAAATGCTACACTAGGACTCAATGACAGCTTTTGCACAATATGTCATTTTTGCCCTGGGACTTTCTTGTGACAAGTTTTTTTGGCTTCTACTTGTGGTTCACTCTTCTGGACCTCTTTCTCAGATACCTAAGTTAGGTTCATCGTTCATAGAGATTCTCATGGTACAATTCTTCATTTTGTAAATTCCTAAAAATGTTCTATTGAGAAATCAGCCTTCATTGTTCGCTTTTGAAGGCCTAGATAGACATTCTTCCCATTCCTTAATAAAGGAAAGTCTTGCCACTGTTGGAGTTGCATAGGTGACTCCCTTGAAGACTCACCATGGGCTCTGACTCTCTGACATCTGCTGATACACACTGGCCAGCAAAACGTTGATTATTTTACTCCAGATATTTGCATCCTTTTCCTTGGTTTTGTAAGTTCTCTCACCTCCGTCCCCTAATGGCTTCAGATCTTGGTTCTTTCCTCACAGTTTCTCAGAGTAGAACATTTTGGGGGAAAGATCTAGATATCCTTCCTCTTCCAGGAAAAACAAAAACATAAAAACACTGTAACTGTCAGGGAGAGTGGGTTATGCTGAAATTAACCCTGAAATCCCAGTAGATTGTGAAGACAAAGGTTTATTTTTTTTGTTGTTGTTCCAATACATATACATCAGTGAGATGCTCTGCTCATATGGTTACTCAGGAACCCAGGCTGATGGAGGTTACACCATCTGGTCACATCTCCACAGCAGAATGGAAAGGAGACAGGACAATCTCGTCAGAATCTCCTAAACCCAGAATGGACCTCATTCCACTTCAGCTTATAGACCATTAGCTAAAACTAGTAACAGGCCCCCTCTTTGTACAGGAAATTTGCTCTTCTCTGTGTGCAAAAATAGGAAGAGAACCAGATATTGACAAGAACCAGAAAGGTCAACACACACGAATCACCACTGTCTACATTAAGGTTTTATGCCTCGAGAAGAGTGAAGTCAACAGAAAAGTTTGAACACAAAGGAAGTCTCTTAAGTTTGGATATGCAGTGGATCCAGACAACTGAAACAGAACTGAACACTATGTCCTTTTCTCAAGATGAATGTAAATTCCCATGCTGCTTTCAGTCCCTTGATTTTCTTTAATATTTTGCCATAAGATTGTGCATCAAGTTTTTACATTTTTTTAAGAAAGATTTTTATTTATTTATTTGAGAGAGAAAGAGAGCCTGGAAGCAAGAGAGTGAAAGAGAGCTTGAGCAGAGGGGAGGGGCAGAGGGAGAAGCAGACCCCCTGCTGAAGAGTCAGCCCTGTCCAATGAGATGAGGCAGGGCTGGATCCCAGGACCACATGTTTATGACCTGAGCCCAAGGCAGATGCTTAACTGCCTGAGTCACCCAAGGTGCCCCCAGGTTTTTCATTTTAGGTAATAAAAGAATTTGCAAGAAGAATGACTGATGCTCACTAATTAAAAAGTGTGAGGTCAATGACGGCCTGGTTCACAATAGATTCTCTAGCAAAACCCAAGTTCCTATGTGTGAACTTGAGCTCTTTAATTCCATCATTTTCCTTGGCTTGCTTCTCCAGCTCTGAAAACAAATTCATATTTAAAATAGTGCCCAGCACTGAGCCTGATGCCCAGTATACATAACTATGCTTAAGGATTAACAAATGAATGAGTATGAAATTAGAAGTATCTACACCAAGAGGATTTATACAAACTTCTGGACTTATACTCAATGCCACCACAATAAAATCCAAAATCTATGTGTCCTCTCTATTGCATATAAGGCCAAGGACACCGCAGATGGCAATGAAAGAATAATAAAGAAAAAGAGCTTTTTCTGTTTTCCTCCAATTTTGACCCTATTTCCTTCCCCATTGGCACAGATTCTTGCCAGAGTTTTCAGTTCTCAAGGAGGAAATGCCACCTCAGCCTCACACCACGGGAAATAACTCTGCTATCTTCATTGTCCATCTCTGTGGAAGATGCTACCAATCTTCCTTCGAACATGAGGCCCCATTGAAAAATCCTTGTGAATGTACAGCATCTCTTAGCAGAAGAAACTGCTGACCAGAATTGTGCAGTGACATTCCTCTATGCTGGAAGAGCCTGACCTATCACTAAGCCATTCTCCACCACTTAGAGAAGAGCAAAGTCAAGTCAAAAAAGCAGCCAATAGGAGGCTGAACGTCCCCTGCTGCCATTGGGCTTTTCCTTAGGCATAAAAATAATAACACCTAACATATACATGGGGTACCGCTCTGGACCAGGGAGTGTGCTGAATACATTACCCACACGGGGTTAATGGGGTTATGCATGCTGGGAGTTGTACAAGATGGGAAGAAAGTAATAAAGTATTAATTTCTGTTTATTTTGTAATCTCATTATGTAATTTCCATTTTTGTGTATCATATAATTTACATGATATATAGAACAACAGTACCTGTATAAGAAATAAATACGTATTCACATACATGTGTCAAGAATAGCTGAACAGCAATTTGTTCAGTCGTTTGTTTCTTTTTTTAACTGATGAGACAGGACAATGATGACAATGATTCCCATTTATAGAAGAGGGGACTGAGGCTTACAGAGGTTATAATGACTTGTCCAAAGTGTCAAAGCTGGTAAATAGCAGAGAAGGCAGTAAAACATTTTTGATTCTGAAGTCCATACTGTCTGGCATGATCATTAAAGGAATTCCTTGTGTTCAAAGACCAGTGTGCTTGAAAACCAAGCTCGCTTGCACTGCAGAAATGCTAACCTCTGGAGTAGAAGAAACTCCATACTTTGATCATCCTCTACAGTGAATTAGGAGGAAGAGAAACTAAGGGTACGAAAGCCAAACAGATGCGAGGTACTAAATGCCGAAGAATTTAAAGAAAGTCAGAATCAAAGGGAAATGTCACAATATTTGGTCCAACACCCTATTCCTCATCCATCCTTTTAATGTCTTTCTCCAGAAATGAGATTCCTGGCACAGGCGATCCATTGTTCGAACATATGGTAATGGACACATCCACATTCCTAGCACCAAGGAGTTGAGAGGTAATCAACATGAATTGAGACACTTAGAGCTTCGTCTTCTGCTGGCTGAGCACTAAGGGGTACAGATCCCCACGTAGTCCCTAAAAGTTACATCCACGGGAGAAACATTTTGTGTTGTTCCAAATACTTGGAGCCATGTCTTTTTGTGGTTGTCATCTCCAGTTTTGTTAACCAGTGATAATTGTTAAACCAGAAAGTAGGGGATTCTCTGTAGGACATTCATTACCAAGGGTTTTGAAGCTTAGGAAGAAATTTGGAGCTTAGGGGGAAAATTCCAAAATAACTCTATATTGTACACGTTTTTAAAACATAATAATTACAATGGAATTCTTTACAGGTAACCGGGTTTCTTGGGATATCTCTGAGGCAGTGATAAAGATTTAATTTTTTAAAAATCGCTATCAAACCCCTTTGTACAGCATTTGCATAAGTTCTCAAACAATGGGACTGTTTTCATGTAAATTTCTTTTCAGGGAGATTCCTGCTTCCTGAAAGCAGTGAAACTGTAGCTGAGTTATATAAAGCAACATTTTATTGCCTCCTGCGGAAGATGCTTTGTACTAATGATCTGAAAACTGGCGTTTCGTGCTTGGTATTCGCTGCTGCTGAGTGGTTCAAAATATGAAGAGAAGAGGGGCCTTCATTTTTTAGTTAATTACTTCTGACTAAGATGGCAGGGGCACTTCCCAGAACTTCCCGGATCCCCAGAATCCAGAAACCCACTACTGACAGAACCTCAGTGAAGCAACTGACCTCGGCACAGGAGTGACCTCCAGAAGAAAAGGAAAGCAATTCACTAACCCAGTCCTGATTTCAGTGACAAGTTTTTCTGTGTTTCAGAAATCTGACTTTTTTCTCTAACTGCCCTTGTCCCCTTGATAGCTAGAAAAAGGGAAGCCAAAAATCAGCATGAATACCTAAAAAGGTGAGGTTCATTGGAACTACAGAAATGGAACCGGCAGCCCCACAGGGAACAAAGCTTGCAGTCCACTGAGACTTCACTGTGAAAAAGAAAAAACTCTGCCCATAGAGTTGTTTCCCCAGATATTTCTATCTGAAAATTACAGTAAATCAATTAATCAATATTCGTCTCTGTCCCCTGCCTCTTCGTTGTCTCTCAAGGACCCCTGATTTCTCCAATTCCAGAGGACTCTGGGGGTGGTGCAACCTACTGCAATAAAATTTTTTGTGGTTGTTTTCTCCAACTCTGTATTAACTCCTCTGTTCAGACGTTCAGAGAGAACATTGCTGCTTGATCATGTTTGAGTTGCAAAGAGAAAAAGTTCTTACCGGCTTAGATTACCCATAGTCCTCAATGCACACACAGTACAAAAATGTCAGTCCTAATGGCAAAGTTCAGGATAGGACTGTGTCAGCTAATTTAATCATTTACCATGAAATACCAGTTATCTTAATCTTATGTGCAGTCCTTAAGTCGGCTGCATATTTCTGTGTAATTGAATACTGAGCCTACCAGGAAGAAAGCAAGGGTTTTGCTTTTTAATAAATATTGTTAGAAATTAAATGTTTCCGCTGGAAAACAAAACAAAACACAAGTTATTCAGGCACTGGGAGCTCTCTCTCAATGTTCCAGAAGCTTCTGGCTGTGAGGCTGGAGTTCTCCTGTGGGCCACCACCCCGGGGTACCCACCCATCCCTTCCACTCCCCTTTCATTTGTCATTTTTCCCTGACCAAAGGAAGCGTTCTGTTTCCACCGACTTCATGGGGGCCGCTGAGGAGAGTAGATGAGTGCCTGGGGGGGGCACCCTGATCACGCGTTCTGTTGAGGTGTCCCTTCACTTTCCAGATTCCTGATGAATTACTGGGGAAGCTGCACTTAACAAGATGTCTTCATTCCCTCCCAGAGCAAGGCCCCAAGTACACTGCTACTGAAGGACCGGATGTCCCGCCAGCCGGTGGGCACAGAGCGGCAGCTGCGGTGCATGGGGCCCAAGACGGGAAGCGGGAGGCTCGGGTGCCCACAAGGGCCCAGCCTGCAGCTCCGCATGGGACCGTGGCCCACGGAGGCCGGCCCGGGGAAACTCCAGCAGCGAGGGACAAACAGATTGACTCTCAGTGACTCATTTAGCTCCTGGATTGGACAGAGCTCACCCCTGCTGGCAATTTGGCTCCGCATCAATAGTTCGGAGACCAAGCTGAATAGCTTAAAATAATTAGGAGGGAAAAAATCTGCAAAACTGCTAGCCATCCAACTCTTTGCTCTGTGCTGAAAGACACAGGACAAATGACATCTAGGTTATTAAATATGAAGTCACTGGATTTGCTGCCCATTTGGTCCAAAAGCAGAAAACTGGATAAAACTCAAATTTATAATTCAGTGTAGATGGCCTGTTTGTCCTTGAGGCAATCCATGAATTTTGGCTGGGCAGGCACTGTGACATGTGGAAAAAATGGGGGGGGGGGAGAATGGGGATGAACAATGTTTGATTTCGCCCCCACTCAGCTTCCACCCCCTGGGAAAAAAAAAATGAAAATGTCAATAAAAAGTGTGAATGCGAAGAGAAATGGAATCTGAGCCCAGAGTTTAGTAGCTGGCAGTTTAAACTTTATATACTTTAGGCTGACAGGCGGCTGGATTTCCTGTACTTTATATCCAATGTACAAAAACAGAAGCAACAGGCTCATTTGGTATCAGTAAAGGTCAGTTAAAATTATAGAGACATCCTTTGGAGCAAATCCCCAGTCTTGTATTTGCATATTTATGAACTAGAGATTATGACAGGCCATTCCATTTATTAGAGTAGTGCTGCTATAGTTAATAGTCTGTCAGCATTTCCATTATAAACCCCGTTTTTCAGTGTTTTAATATCTCAGCTGTTAGAAATCACATCAGGCTGAAAAGTGGTCCTCAGCCTCTCCACGCCACAGCAGGGTGAACTGCTGGTGGTGGTGACGATGGGGTTTTGAACCCAACAAAGGCACTTAAATCAAGCCAACCATTTTTATACTAGATGCTAACAGTAAATATAAAATCAAGGATTTGGACGAAGGTTGCGGAATTCTTCTCCACCGCCACCGCGAATCATCGTCCCCTGTCTTGGCACCCTTGCCCCTACCAGGGCTTTCTCTATTTAAAAGTAACACTATTGGGGATTTTAGGGCAAAGAGTCAAAGTTTCAACTTGGCCAAGTAGTCTCTTCCTACTTCACTGGAATTTGGGGAAGGGAGGGGATCACTATAGTAAAGCCAAGATGCTGGATAGGCCTTCTTTTATTCATAAGGAACCTGCTCACACAGGTGTGGAGGCTGGCAAGCCCAGATTTTATGGGGTCAACAGGTGACCTGGAAATTCAGGGAGGAGTTGATATTGCAGTTCAAGCCTGAAGCTGGCAGAATTGCCTCTTCCTCGGGAGGCAAGTGCAGTAGTTCTTTTTCTGAATGCCTCCTAGTTAGAGGAGGCCCACCTCAACATAGCACATAAAATTAACCATCACAGAGGACCTCTACACTCAAAGTTGACTGATAGAGATGCTAACCTCATTTTAAAAATTCCTTCATAGCACTACTCAGACATACCTGACCAGATAGCTAGGTACCATGACCTAACCCAGTTGCCACATAAAATTAACCGTAACAGAAATGAACAAAGTATTTGAAGTATCTCTTGCATATCACATCCTAGGCTTAACTCTAGAAATACAAAATCAGCTAACACAGTCCTTGCCCTCAAGAATCTTGTGGTGTTCCATATTGCTGCCATCAAGAGTCCACAACAAAAATACAAGGCCCAACAGAATCAATAGCTGGTTTCACTCTTGGCTTTCTCTTTTAACTGACTCCAGATACCTTCCATCAGAAGCACATTTTTGGGCGTGCTTTCAGCTGCATTCTTAAGAGAAGGCACTGGTATCTAGGGACTCCTTAACACACAGAGGACAGCCTGCTCTTTCCAAACCAAATTCTTGGTCATTTGACCTGACATGAAGCTGCCAAGTAACTCAGGGATATCCAAAGCTCATTTGGAATTTGAGAAACTATTTAAATCAGAAGAAAGAAGAAGCAGGTTGTCTTCTCATTGAGAAGTTATTCGTTCCCGAAAAACGTGTACTCATTCTTATGATATGGTTCCCTGCTGTAACTCAGGAGGAAGCCCACAAATGTGTCCTTGACTGGACAATTTCCACAGGGCAGGTTGAAAATTCCCTACTACTTGGTGAAGTTTTAAGAATTCTTTCTCTACAGAATACACACCAGACCCAAAAGCATTCCTCGGAAGACTACCTTCAGGACAGCCTGAACTTAAGCAATCCCCGTTTGTATGGGTTGAGCCCATTCTCTCTGATTTTGAGAGCTGTCTTATGTAACAGAAGCAACTCTTGTAGTCCTCTCCCTTTGTTTCTTTTTTGAGTCAGTGACCTTTATTTTACTTCAGATGTGTCACACCCCTAGACATACAGAATAGGGTTTGAAGTCACAAGATAGAGAATATCACCACTGTATCACGCAGTTTTATGAAAAACCTTCAAAATGAATAAACAATCCTAAAATTTGGAGGGAACCAGAAGAGACCCTAAAATCCTAAGGAAATGTTGAAAAAGAAAACCAAAACTGGAGAGGCATCATGTCGCCTGATTTCAAGCTTTACTACAAAGCTGTGATCACCAAGACAGCATGGTACTGGCACAAAAACAGACACATAGACCACTGGAATAAAGTAGAGAGCCCAGATATGGACCCTCAAATCTATGGTCAAATAACCTCCGACAACGCAGGAAAAGATATCCAGTGGAAAAAAGACAATCTCTTCAATAAATAGTGCTGGGAAAATTGGACAGCTATGAATAGAAGAATGAAACTCGACCATTCTCTTATATCATACACAAAGATAAACTCAAAATGGTTAAAAGACCTCAACATGAGCCAGGAATCAGTCAAAATCCTAGAGAACATAAGTAGTAACCTCTTCGACACTGACCACAGCAACTTCTTTCTAGAAATGTCTCCAAAGGCAAGGAGACAAAAGCAAAAATGAACTTTTGGGACTTCATCAAGACCAAAGCTTTTGCACAGCAAAGGAAACAGTCATTAAAACAAAGAGGCAACCCACAGAATGGGAGAAGATATTCGCAAATGACACTACAGATAAAGGGCTGGTATCCAAGATCTCCTCAAATTCAACGCTCAAAAAACAGATAATCATGTCAAAAAATAGGCAGAAGACATGAACAGACACTTCTCCAAAGAAGACATACAAATGGTTAACGGACACGTGAAAAAATGTTCATCATTATTAGCCATCAGGGAGATTCAAATCAAAACCACATTGAGATACTACCTTACACCAGTTAGAATGGCCAAAATTAACAAGATAGTAAACAACAAGTGTTGGAGAGGATGTGGAGAAAGGGGAACCTTCTTACGTTGTTGGTGGGAATGCAAGATGGTGCAACCGCTTTGGAAAACAGTGTGGAGATTCCTTAAGAAATTGAAAATAGAGCTTCCTTATGACCCTACAATTGCACTACTGGGTACTTACCCCAAGGATACAGACGTAGTGAAAAGAGGCCATCTGTACCCCAATGTTCATAGCAGCAATGGCCACAGTCACCAAACTGTGGAAAGAGCCAAGATGCCCTTCAGCAGATGAATGGAAAGAAGATATGGTCCATATATACAATGGAATATTATGCCTCCATCAGAAAGGATGAATACCCAACTTTTGTATAACATAGATGGGACTGGAGATTATGTTGAGTGAAATAAGTCAAGCAGAGAGAGTCAATTATCATATGGTTTCACTTACTTGTGAAGCAATAACACAGAGGACATTAGGAGATGGGGAGGAGAAGTGATTTGGGGGAAATCAGAGGGAGAGATGAACCATGAGAGACAGTGGACTCTGAGAAACAAACTTAGGATTTTGGAGGGGAGAGGGGTGGGGGGGGTAGGTGAGCCTGGTGATGGGTATTAAGGAGGGCACCTTTGAATGGAGCACTGCATGTGGTACATAAACAATGAATCTTAAAACACTGAAAAACTAAAATAAAATTTAAAACAATAAATCAAATAAAAATAAAATAAATAAACACACCAGTTATAGGCGCTGCTATTATTACTGCTTGCTGGCTGGGGCTGGGGCTTGGGGAGGAGAGGCTATAGGAGAAGGAGGCCAAAATGTGCTGATTCAATCCCCTGAGACTGTCGCCCAATATCCTATTGAGAGATGAGACGTTCTGTGTAAGGTACGGTCACCCTCAGTGCCTGTGAGCTTGGCTGTGCTTCACTTCCACCCATTTCCTTCCTCATGAGATGAACAAGACTTACGTAATTGCTTTCAGCAGCATCTCTGAATGAGAAGAACAATTACGAAATAAGACATACACTAGGATGTGTGTAATTGTGTAATAACAGCATGCCTCACCGTGCTAGGCTGATGGCCAAGAACCACCTAGTCATGCTATTATATTACAAGAACATATGCCCTCGAGGCCTGTTGAAATTATTTTGAGGATTTCTAAAGGAAAGTTTACTAATCAAATGAGAATTTAACTTAAAAAACAATAAAATAAATAATTTTGAAAAGTCTGATCGTGATCCCAAAAGGTAATGGACAAATTACACCTAAGCTAACAGAACCCATAGTGTAAAATTAAAATGCTGTGTTAAGATTCACTCATGTCACCACAGGATTTAAGATGACCGAACACCAATAAGGAGAAAAAAACAGAAGCTGGACTTACTGTTACTCTCTCTATAATTGGCCAGAATTCTGACCCAAATGGAGCCATTTTTCAACCAAGAAAGTTTCCCCTCTTCAGAGCCTCCTGGTCCCCAACACACACATTCCAAAGGCCTTATGACTGACCACACTTTGAACTTCTTTCCTATTGTTTAACAGCTATCAAGTCACAAAACAATGTCAGAAATGTGAGCTGCTGAGATTTTATTTGGCAGTGGAACCTGCTCAACAGTGGTTTCCTTCAGGTACAAGTAGGTGCTGGAATCAAGTTCCCACATCTTACTTCCACCATGCAACCTGAAGACATATATACATAAGACAACTCCCATGTCTTATTGTTTCTGTGTATACAGCTAATTGAACTTCCATCTCTCCTATCCTCCTAACTCCTTTAGCAAGATCAAAATCTCATGTGCCAATGATAAATGGGTATGAGATGAGAGGAGGGAGGGTAAGGATATGTCTGCAATTTGTAAGAATAGTTTGTCATTTTTGAGATGAGATTGTGCCCACTTCCTAATCAATACAAGTTATCACAGAAGTAAAATATAGAGGCACATGTCAGATATACTCCAAATCCACCACTGATGTCTTGCTCTTTTATTGTGCTATTAGAACCTTAAGATATAGAAACTTTGGTTGCTGTTGTTTGGGGCTAAATTATATCCCCCACCACCTCCCCAGAATTCTATGCTGAACTGCTAACTCCCTGTACCTCAGAGTAACTGTATTTGGAGACATGGTCTTTAGAGAGGTAACTAGGTTATAATGAAGCTGTTAGGATAGGCCCTAATCCACTATCACTGGTGTCCTTTTAAGAAGAGAAATCTGGACAGAGAGACACAGATGGAGGGACAATCACATGAGGACACAGCAAGAAAGTGGCCATCTGCCAGCCAAGAAGAGAGGTCTCAGAAGAAACCACACCTGCTAAGACCTTGATCTTGCACCTCTTCCAAAACCGTGAGACGATAAATGCTGCTTCAGCCACCCACCCTGTAGTATTTTGTTATGGAAGTCCTAGTAAACTAATATAGTTACTAATTGATTAATTCAACAAACAGTTTTTTTGGAGAATTCTGACTGTAAGTCATAGAAATAGAATGGTGGGGAAAACAAGGTCTATGTGGTTTAACGGCTTAACCTCTACCAAACCAGTCATTTGGAAAATGGAAAGGCACTAAGAACAGGTATGGATTTGAATCTGTTTCATGTGTGGCTGCCCCAAAATGTTGCTTGAAACCTGATCTTGAATCCTTCCAGTAATCTTAAAGAAACAATGTCAATGGAATATTTTAGTCACTTTAATTATCAAAAGTATGCAATGATTCAACAAATGGCCTGCAAATAATGACTCCAATTTTGTGTGGAAACCCCATCTAAATCCCCATGGAACTAAATGTGTACCAAAACCTACAGGATTATTGGCACCATCCAGTACAGTCTTGGAGCTGGCTCACACCCACTCTTGAGGGCAATTATACACATCTCTTCACTCCACCATAAGTAGTATCACCGGAGTAGCTTGAAACGGGCCTTGGGGATATACTTACACCACAGAAATTGTGAAAACTACACTTCAGGTCCCCTCCTTCTTAGCCTGTTGTTGGACATTTGCCAGTGCACCACTCATCAGGGTGGGGGTCCCTGCCCAGAAGACAGCTCAAAGACATTTAGAAAGTGAATCCGTGACTGAGAACATGTTACAGGGTAAAGACAGATACAAAAACATAGGGGGTAAAAAAAAAAAAAAAAAAAATGAAGTGGAAGATTCTGACATATGAAGCTAGAGGAGTGATTCTCAAACTTTTGGGTCTGCACACAAATTACTAGGAAACACAGGGTGTGGCAAGGGATTTTGCATTTCTAACAAATTCCCAGGTAACACGTTGAGAACCCCTGCACTAGATTGCCAAAATGGCCGTCGCTCCCGCCCCCAGCCTGGCTCCCCCTGCCTGCCACCCTGTTGAGGAGAGGATGGGTGTTGCCTGACAGGTAGAGCTAAACTCCACTGGGTTGGCAGCTCTTGGTAAAGAAAATCAATGGCCACATATAAACAAGGTTTAAGTTGAAGCCCATTGAAATGTTCCCTGGGGATTGCAGGATGCTGACAACCTGGAGGAAGCACTGGCCAACATTGTCCCTAAAACTAAGACATTCTAGCCACCCCCACCTAGGCCTCCATGGATTTTTAATCCACCTATGTGGGAAGTGATTGCAGTAAAACAGTTTGAATCAGTACCTGTGGGAAGATGCTGTCTTGGAGCCACGATGAGTTATCAGTTTGGGAGGCAGGACCCTGTTCAGAGGCTAGGTGTGGTTATTCATATTCGGATTACTGCAGGGCAAACCGTGTCCCCAGAAATGGAAAACTAAGAGCCACAAAGAGGGGGAGAAATCTAAATGGTATGACTGGTAAGGTGGGCATATCATGACGTGGTCTCAGAAAATAAGGATGATAGAAGACTTCCATTGTGATCGTGACTTGGTCTCAGAAAATAAGGAAAATAGTAAAAGACATCCATTTCATTCGAATTTCTTACCCCTTATAATGTGGAAGATCTGAAGTGTGGTTGCAGATAGATTGGCAGAGTTTTTTTTTCCAATTACATTCGCAAGACACAAACAGATTAAAACTGAACACAGGTTGAAGTTGGCTCTTTTATAAATATGCAGCTGGTGATAACACTGTCAGAAATGAAAAATCTTAGGTGATTAATAAGAAATTGTTCAAAGAAATAATTCTTGCCAAACAAAACATCAATGAGATTGAAAATAATTTTCATTGACAAAGCATGTGCCTGTTGGGCATTCCAAAGGAATGTGATGGGAATAAACTTGATTGAACCTTTAAAAGAGTTTCTACTTGTTGGGTCAGATCTTCCTGCTAAATCCCTCATTGTTAAAATGCTGTTTTGCTTTTTCCTAACTGCTCTGGGCACACCCTCTCGCAAACTATGTTATAAGAATCTGAGGATTGCATTGTAAATGAGTTCCTGGATTGCTCAAGAAATAGTTTGGGCTATAATTTTAAAAAAGGCTGCTGCTTGCCCAGGTCCCCTGTGAGAAGTTTATCCAAAACAAAGAAAAGAAATTAACCTCAAAAGCAAACTCTGGAAGCATTACAAACAAGGAAGCCATATGTACACCATGTTGTTAGCATTTCCTGAAGAAGCTGTGTGTGGGCTCCACTGCTCTTGGATGATAATCTGGAAATGATGAAGAATTTTATTGTAGTCGGGGTCTAATAAAAGTTAAGTATTATGAATGTTCATAATATGCTAATTGTAAATTAAAGCAATAATATGATATAATTTTTCCGACCACAAATTGGCAAAAAATTTTTTAAAGTAACAACATAGCATTTGGTCAGGAAATGAGGAAACAACTCTCAATTTCTCAGTTGGTGGAAGTATAAATTGACACAATCATTTTGGAGGACAAGTTGGCAGCGTCTAACAAAATTCCAAATATACCTATGTTGTGAGGCAGCAGAGCTTAGTAGTTAAGCACAAACTCTGGGTTCAGCAAGCCTGAGTTCCAATCCTGACTCTACCAGCCAGAGCTGTGAGATCTCTAGAAGGTTACTTCGTCTCCCTAGACCTAAATTTCTCATCTGGAAAATGGAGATAATATGAGTATCTATGCTATTACAGTATAAAAAAGTTGATATTTGCAAAGTGCTTCAATGGTGCCTGGCACATGGGAAGCACTGTGTAACCTAGAAAAACAGTCTGCAAACATTCTAGCCAAATGTCTAAGTCCTATGTAATACTGCTTCTCACGGCATATAATTAGAAAATAACCCTGGATGTCCATTGCTAAGAAAATGTGTAAATAAATCATGGGATATATGTGTGGATATGTAGTTTACAGCCCTTTAAAGAATGATACAGAACTCTATGTACCACAAGTACAGTACACTGCTGAGTATGAAAACAAACTGTAAAACAGTATGTTACATATAATCTCATTATTATGTGTGTGAATGCACACATGCACGAGTGTGTGTGCCCACGCACACACGCGCGTGTGTGTGTAAGAAAATACATGCCATACTCACTCTGTTTACTTCTGAGGAATGGGATTAAAACATGGAAGAGGAAATTTTCACTTCTTATGTTATGTACTTCTTCATTTTTGGGATTTTTTATCATAAACTCAAATTACTTGTATAGTTTTAAAAAAAGAATTTATATCACTAGTCTGAGCATAGTTTAGATTTAAATAATTATTCTCTTTAAAAAAAAAATTCACTTATAGTCATGAGGTGGGTGCTACTATTACCATTGATAGAGATGACCAGCCAGGAAATGAGATTGTTTGAGTAGTCCATTTAATTAAATGTTTTGGCCACTTAATTTATGTGATCATAAAATGTGGAAACATTTATGAAATAAACTTTTGTTATACAGTAAATAGAGGGTAATAAGATTTGGTCAGCCTGTCAGAGACTTAAGTCCACTTGATCCAAAAGGAAAACCGGTCTGAGATATTTCAACTGTGAGGTTGTATTAAAATTCATAGTTTCCAACTGTAAATCCAAACAAATCAATTATTTTAGTTAATTGTCTAATGGAAATCAGTGTGCTATTGGAAGGAGAACCAAAGGGAAGCTTCCCATTATCAGCAACCAGTACTTTCCTCTAACACTAATACTCTGATTTTGCCTAATTATCTTCAAAGGTACTTCCTGACTAAAGTATTACTGCAGTGAAGCACCTCCATGCTAGTGAATGGAACCCAAGAATGTTGATGTTTCAAGAAGCCTTATGGATTATTGAGGTCAGCATCCTCATTTCACAGAGAAAGACACTGAATTCTAGAAAGGTCATGAGACTTTGTCAGAGCAAAACCAAACTACAGTGTAGGTCAACTGATCATCAGAATAATATGCCTTCTGATAGATTGCTTTCCTGGCACTTTTTGGTTCTTAAATATAATGCTTTAAAAGGGCACATGGCAAAAATAAATATGGTATCACATGATATAATATAATAAATACAGAACACAAAAGTGCCCAAGGAAAATTTCCCTAGTATTCCTGTGTTTCAAGCACCAGTTCTCTTCAGATACAACCACTGTTATTAACTCTGTAGAAAGCCTTTCAGAGACACTGTAAAAATCTAAGCCTGTGTGTGTGTGTGTGTATGCATATAGTTTGTTTATTTTTTCCACTCAAACATGTCATAGGAATTATTCCATATCAAAACATACACATCTTCTTTCATCTTTATAATGGCTACATAGTATTCCATTGTATGCTATATCATGATTTGTTTAATCCATACCCTGTTGATATTTAGATTATTTCTAGCCTTCATTACAAGCATGCTGCTATGAATGAATATTCATCTACATATTCAAACACTCAAACAGGTATACGCAGAGTATACATCAGATAATACATCCAAAATGTGGTATTATTTAGCCAAAGGTTACATACATATTTCATTTTGGTAAGCATTATTAAATTTTCCTCCCAAGAGTTTTATAAATTTACATTTCTACTGAGAAAGTATGGAGGCCTAATATTTACTGTATATCACCCATAGAATAGTCATTGTTTAAAGTTTTTCCTTGAAAACAGAAACTATAGCTTATACAACTTGATTCCAATGCCCATGACCATTCATGTTGTCATTATTCAGCAAATATTGAGGGACCATAACTGTCCTAAAACTAAAAACTAAAAACTGTCATAAAAACTAAAATACAAAAATAGAATTCTACTTCCTATAACAGTAGATTAGTTATCTCAGATTAACCCTTCTGCTGAGAAAAAGTAAAGTAAAATTGGGAGAAGAGTATTTTTTAAAAACTCACCTTCCAAAAGCAGCAAAGAATGAGAAATTTCCCAGTCAAAATCCAGAAGAAAATAAAAGTCTTGTATTCAAATCTGCTCTTCCTTAAGGATGTTTGCCTATCTGGAAGAAATAACTATTAAACTGCATTTGGTTTTGGAACTCATTGAGGGCAAAGAGAACAGAAGTCAAAGCTCAGGGTCTACCAAAGGTTAGGTCTCATATAAACTACCTACCACTCCTATGTCTCAAAGTATTCCCGAAATAAATTATCAAATACATTACATAGCACATAATAATATTTTTTAAAAATGAGGCAGGTAGGAAATAAAACACTAAGAATGAGAACCAGTCAAAACAATAAGACTCCAGAAACAGACTAATAAGGAACTTCACATGTTGAAATTATCTGATACCAACTGTAAAACAGCTATCCCTGAAAAAAACAAGTGATCCCTGTCAAAAAACAAAAAACTCAAGCCTAAAAATTTCAGGAAGAAACTGGGGGGAAAGTGAGATAGCTTTGAAAAGGAAAAATAAAACAAATTAAGAATCAATTGAATGACTTTTATGGCAGATTAGACATAAATGAAGAGGGGAGTATTCAACAAAAGAATAAGTCAGAATAAACTTACTACAATATAGCACAAAGAGACAAAAAGGTGGAAAATGTAGAAGAGAGGATAAGAGACAGGGGATACATTGAGATTAACTGAGCAGATTACTTAGCCTGGCCCCTGGCAAGGCTAGGGCAATTCCACCTCAGGCAAAGACATTTGAGAATCACTGCAATAGGCCCATCCCCCAGAAGATCAGCAAGAACATCTAGCCAAGATCAAGTTCACAGATCAATGAGAACTGCGGAACTCCAGACCTAGGGGAAAGCAACACATAAATGTATGGCTTTTTTCCCCCATGATCCTTTAGTCTTTCAAAGCTAGTTTTTTTTATTTTATTTTTTCTTTTTATATTTTTTATTTGTTCTCTTCCCTATTTTAATGTTTTTAACTATTTTATCAATACTTTTTTTAAAAAATCCTTTTAAATTTTCATTTTTATAGACATATTTTATCCCTTCCTTGTATTTAACCTTATCTTTTATATACATATAGGGTTTTTTTTTTTCCTTTAAAGTTTTGGGATACAATATCTTCTAACAAATCAAAATATACCCTAGGAGTCAAGATGGCGGAGGAGTAGCAAGCTGAGATGACATCAGGTAGCAGGAGATGAGCTAGATAGTTTATCAAATCATTCTGAACACCTACAAATCCAACAGGAGATCGAAGAGAAGAGGAGCAGCAATTCTAGAAACAGAAAATCGACCACTTTCTGAAAGGTAGGTCCTGCAGAGAAGTGAATCCAAAGCAACAGGAAAATAGACCACAGTGGGAGGGGCTGGCTCCCAGCAAGCGGCACAGCAATGGAACACAAAATCTGAACTTATAAAAGTCTGCTCCACTTGCGGGACATCGCTCCAGAGGCTAAGCAGGGGTGGAGCCCTCACGGGGACAGCGTGGTCTCAGGTCCCGTGAGGTCACAGAAGGATTGGGGGTGTCTGAGTATCTCAGAGCTCACAGATACTAGAGTGGGAAAGCTGGCTACAGAGACAGAGCTGAGGAGTCAGCTTTCAACTTGGGGTTAAATTAAACTGTGATCCATGGCACAGTCAGACCACTGCTCTTTGAGCAGGGACCCAATAAGTGGAAGATTCGG
This sequence comes from Mustela erminea, assembly GCF_009829155.1. Lineage (NCBI taxonomy): Eukaryota > Metazoa > Chordata > Mammalia > Carnivora > Mustelidae > Mustela > Mustela erminea. The sequence goes on from NC_045623.1 coordinate 36,352,441, forward strand.
GGAGACCCCCCCTGGAAGAGCAGCAGGGATCTGCTGGGTTTAGAGACTCCAGGCTGGCTGTGTGCCAGAGACAGAGACACTTAGTCAAAGGCTGGGTGATCTCAGAGTGTGGTCAGAGACAGGAGTGATTGAGTACTTTTCTCTGAGGGTGCACTGAGGAGTGGGGCCCCAAGCTCTCCGCTACTCTGGGCTGGAGATTGGGAGGTTGCCATTTTTATTCCAGTTTTCCAGAACTCTATGGAAAGCGATCAGGGAACAAAAGCTCCCAATAGCAAACCAGAGCAGATTACTTAGCCCGGCCCCTGGCAAGGGTGGTGCAATTCCACTTCAGGCAAAGACACTTGAGAATCACTAAAACAGGCCTCTCCCCCAGAAGATCAGCAAGAAATCCAGCCAAAACCAAGCTCACTTATCAAAGAGAACAACAAAATTCCAGAGGAGGAGAAAGCAAAACATCGAATTCATGGCTTTCTCTCCATGATTCTTTACTATTGCAAAGTTAATTAATTTTTTTAAGGTTTTTTTTTCTTATTCTAATTTTTTTAACTTTTACTCTTTCCTCTTTTAACATTTTTTAACCAATTTATCTTAACAATACCTTTCATTAAAAAAATCTTTTTGAACCCTCATTATTATAGTCATATTTTATCCTTCATTGTATCTAACTTTATTTTTTCGTATACACGTAGGGTTTTATCTTCTAAAAACTTTTGGGATACAACTTCTTCTAATAGATCAAAATACACCCTAAATCTAGCACAGGGCTTTGTTCTAGGCACCAGGCTGAACAAATTCTCTCCATTTTCTTTTTCTTTCTTTTCCCAGCCAACTTATCTTATCAACTCCTACTGTATATATTGTTTTTGAATTCTCATTTTTAGGGGTGCCTGGGTGGCTCAGTTGGTTAACTGGCTTCAGCTCAGGTCATGATCCTGGAGTCCCAGGATCTAGTCCCGCATCAGGCTCCCAGCTCCATGGAGAGTCTGCTTCTCTTTCTGACCTTCTCCCCTCTCATGCTCTCTCTCTCACTCTCTTTCTCTCAAATATATAAACAAAATCTTTTAAAAAAATTCTCATTTTTACAGTCATATTCCATCCCTTCATCTTGTTTACCCTTATTTGTGTGTATATATACGTGTGTGTGTGTGTGTGTGTGTGTGTGTGTGTGTGTAAGTTTTTCTTTCTTTAAAATCTTGGGAGGTAGTTTCTTCTCTTCCCCCCACAATTTGGGGTCTTTTCTGATTTGGTTAATGCACACTTTTCTGGGGGTATTTGCCACCCTTTTAGCATTTTATTCTCTCCTTCATATATTCTTATCTGGATAAAATGACAAGGCAGAAAAACTCACCACAAAAACAAAAAAAGAACAAGAGGCAGTACCAAAGGCTAGGGACCTAATCAATATGGACATTGGTAATATGTCAGATCTAGAGTTCAAAATGATGATTCTCAAGGTGCTAGCTGGGCTCAAAAAAGACATGGAAGATATTAGAGAAATCCTGTCTGGAGAAATAAAAGCCCTTTCTGGAGAAATAAAAGAACTAAAATCTAACCAAGCTGAAATCAAAAAAAGCTATTAATGAGGTGCAATAAAAAATGGAGGCTCCTACTGCTAGGATAAATGAGGCAAAAGAGAGAATTAGTGATATAGAAGACCAAATGACAGAATAAAGAAGCTGAACAAAAGAGAGACAAACAACTATTGGACCACGAGGGGAGAATTCAAGAGATAAATGATACCATAAGATGAAACAACAATAGAATAATTGGGATTCCAGAAGAAGAAGAAAGAGAGAGGGGAGCAGAAGGTATATTGGAGAGAATTATTGTAGAGAATTTCCTTAATATGGCAAAGGAAACAAGCATCAAAATCCAGAAGGCACAGAGAACCACCCCCTCAAAATCAATAAGAGTAGGTTCACGCACCATCATCTAATAGTAAAACTTACAAATCTTAGTGACAAAGAGAAAATCCTGAAAGCATCCCAGGACAAGAAGTCTGTAACATAAAATGGTAAAAATATTAGATTGGCAGCAGACCTATCCACAGAGATCTGGCAGGTCAGAAAGGACTGGCATGATATATTCAGAGCACTAAACGAGAAAAACATGCAGCCAAGAATACTATATCCAGCTAGGCTGTCACTGAAAATAGAAGGAGGGATAAAAAGCTTCCAGGACAAACAAAAACTAAAGAATTTGCAAACACCACACCAGCCTACAGGAAATATTGAAAGGGGCCCTCAAAGCAAAGAGAGAGCCTAAAAGTAGTAGACCAGAAAAGAACAGAGACAATATACAGTAACAGTCATCTTACAGGCAAAACAATGGTTTCATATCTCTCAATAGTTACCCTGAATGTGAATGGGCTAAATGCCCCTGTCAAAAGACACAGGGGATCAGAATTGATGAAAAAACAAAACCCATCAATATGGTGCCTTCAAGAAACTCATTTTAGAACCAAAAACACCTCCAGATTTAAAGTGAGGGGATGGAAAACAATTTACCATGCTAATGGACATCCAAAGAAAGCTGGGGTGGCAATCCTTCTATCAGATAATTTAGATTTTAAGCCAAAGACTATAATAAGAGATGAGGAAGGACACTATATCATACTCAAAGGGTCTATCCAACAAGAAGATCTAACAATTTTAAGTATCTATGCCCTTAACATGGGAGCAGCCAACTATACAAACCAATTAATAACAAAATCAAAGAAACACATTGACAATAATACAATAATAGTAGGGGACTTTAACACACCCTCACTGAAATGGACAGATCATCCAAGCAAAAGATCAGCAAGGAAATAAAGGCCTTAAATGACACACTGGACCAGATGGACATCACAAACATATTCAGAACATTCCATCCTAAAGCAACAGAACAGACATTCTTCTCTACTGCACATGGAACATTCTCCAGAATTGGTCACATCCTGGGTCACAAATTAGGTCTCAACTGGTGCCAAAAGATTGGGATCATTCCCTGTATATTTTTGGACCACAATGCTCTGAAGCCAGAACTCAATCACAAGAGGAAAGTTGGAAAGAACCCAAATACATGGAGGCTAAAGAGCATCCTACTAAAGAATGAATGGGTCAACCAGGAAATTAAAGAAGAATTGAAAAAATTCATGGAAATGATTGATAATGAAAACACAACAGTTCAAAATCTGTGGGACACAGCAAGGCAGTCCTGAAAGGAAATATATAGCGATACAGGACTTTCCCAAGAAACAAGAAAGGTCTCAAATACACAACCTAACCCTACACCTAAGGGAGCTGGAGAAAGAACAACAAAGAAAGCCTAAACCCAGAAGGAAAAGAGAAATAATAAAGATCAGAGCAGAAATCAATGAAACAGAAACAACAAAAAAAACAGTAGAACAAATCAACAAAACTAGGAGCTGGTTCTTTGAGAGAATCAATAAGATTGATAAACCCCTGGTCAGACTTATAAAAAAGAAAAGAGAAAGGACCCAAATTAATAAAATCATGAATCAAAGAGAGATCACAACCAACACCAAAAAAATACAAACAATTATAAGAACATATTATGAGCAACTATACGTCAGCAAATTTGACAATCTGGAAGAAATGGATTCATTCCTAGAGAAATAAAAACTACCACAACTGAACCAGGAAGAAATAGAAAACTGTAACAGACCCATAACCAGTAAAGATATTGAAGCAGTCATCAAAAATCTCCCAACAAACAAGAGCCCAGGGCCAGGCATCTTCCCAGGGGAACTCTACCAAACATTTAAAGAAAAATTAATTCTTATTCTCCTGAAACTGTTCCAAAAAATAGAAATGGAAGGAGAACTTCCAAACTCATTTTATGAGGCCAGCATTACCTTGATCCAAAAACCAGACAAAGATCCCATCCAAAAAGAGAATTAGAGGGGAACCTGGGTGGTTCAGTGGGTTAAAGCCTCTGCCTTCACCTCAGGGCATGATTTCAGGGTCCTGGGATTGAGCCCCCACACCAGGCTCTCTGCTCAGCAGGGAACCAGCTTACCCCTCTCTCTCTGTTTGCCTCTCTGCCTACTTGTGATCTTTCTCTCTCTGTCAAATAAATAAATAAAATCTTAAAAAAAAAAAAAGAGAGAGAGAGAGAATTACAGACCAATATCTTTGATGAACAAAGATGCGAACATTCTCACCAAAATATTAGCCAATAGGATCCAACAGTAGGTTAAAAGGATTATTCATCATGAACAAGTGGGATTTATTCCAGGGCTACAAGTTTGGTTCAATATCCACAAATCAATCAATGTGATACAGTAAATTAATATAAGAAAGAACAAGAACCACATTATACTCTCAATAGATGCTGAAAAGCATTTGACAAAGTATAACGTCCTTTTTTGATCAAAACTCTTCAAAGTGTAGGGATAGAGGGCATATACCTCAATATCATCAAAATCATCTATGAGAACCCCACAGTGAATACCATTCTTTTTTTTTTTAATTTTTTATTTTTTATAAACATATATTTTTATCCCCAGGGGTACAGGTCTGTGAATCGCCAGGTTTACACACTTCACACCACTCACCAAAGCACATAACCTCCCCAATGTCCATAATCCCACCTCCTTCTCCCAAGCCCCCTCCCACCAGCAACCCGCAGTTTGTTTTGTGAGATTAAGAGTCACTTATGGAGGGGCGCCTGGGTGGCTCAGTGGGTTGGGCCGCTGCCTTCGGCTCAGGTCATGATCTCAGGGTCCTGGGATCGAGTCCCACATCGGGCTCTCTGCTCAGCAGAGAGCCTGCTTCCTCCTCTCTCTCTCTCTGCCTGCCTCTCTGCCTACTTGTGATCTCTCTCTGTCAAATAAATAAATAAAATCTTTAAAAAAAAAAAAAGAGTCACTTATGGTTTGTCTCCCTCCCAATTCCATCTTGTTTCATTGATTCTTCTTCTATCCACTTAAGCCTCCATGTTGCATCACCACTTCTTCATATCAGGGAGATCATATGATAGTTGTCTTTCTCTGCTTGACTTATTTCGCTAAGCATGATACGCTCTAGTTCCATCCATGTTGTTGCAAATGGCAAGATTTCATTTCTTTTGATGGCTGCATAGTATTCCATTGTGTATATATACCACATCTTCTCGATCCATTCATCTGTTGATGGACATCTAGGTTCTTTCCATAGTTTGGCTATTGTGGACATTGCTGCTATAAACATTCGGGTGCACGTGCCCCTTTGGATCACTACGTTTGTATCTTTAGGGTAAATACCCAGTAGTGCAATTGCTGGGTCATAGGGCAGTTCTATTTTCAACATTTTGAGGAACCTCCATGCTGTTTTCCAGAGTGGCTGCACCAGCTTGCATTCCCACCAAGAGTGGAGGAGGGTTCCCCTTTCTCCGCATCCTCGCCAGCATCTGTCATTTCCGGACTTGTTGATTTTAGCCATTCTGACAGGTGTGAGGTGATATCTCACTGTGGTTTTGATTTGTATTTCCCTGATGCCGAGTGATATGGAGCACTTTTTCATGTGTCTGTTGGCCATCTGGATGTCTTCTTTGCAGAAATATCTGTTCATGTCCTCTGCCCATTTCTTGATTGGATTATTTGTTCTTTGGGTGTTGAGTTTGCTAAGTTCTTTATAGATTTTGGACACTAGTCCTTTATCTGATATGTCGTTTGCAAATATCTTCTCCCATTCTGTCAGTTGTCTTTTGATTTTGTTAACTGTTTCCTTTGCTGTGCAAAAGCTTTTGATCTTGATGAAATCCCAATAGTTCATTTTTGCCCTTGCTTCCCTTGCCTTTGGCATTGTTCCTAGGAAGATGTTGCTGCGGCTGAGGTCGAAGAGGTTGCTGCCTGTGTTCTCCTCAAGGATTTTGATGGATTCCTTTCGCACATTGAGGTCCTTCATCCATTTTGAGTCTATTTTCGTGTGTGGTGTAAGGAAATGGTCCAATTTCATTTTTCTGCATGTGGCTGTCCTATTTTCCCAGCACCATTTATTGAAGAGGCTGTCTTTTTTCCATTGGACATTCTTTCCTGCTTTGTCGAAGATGAGTTGACCATAGAGTTGAGGGTCTATTTCTGGGCTCTCTATTCTGTTCCATTGATCTATGTGTCTGTTTTTGTGCCAGTACCATGCTGTCTTGATGATGACAGCTTTGTAATAGAGCTTGAAGTCTGGAATTGTGATGCCACCAACTTTCGCTTTCTTTTTCAATATCCATTTGGCTATTCGAGGTCTTTTCTGGTTCCATATGAATTTTAGAATTATTTGTTCCATTTCTTTGAAAAAGATGGATGGTACTTTGATAGGAATTACATTAAATGTGTAGATTGCTTTAGGTAGCACAGACATTTTCACAATATTTATTCTTCCAATCCAGGAGCATGGAACATTTTTCCATTTCTTTGTGTCTTCCTCAATTTCTTTCATGAGTACTTTATAGTTTTCTGACTATAGATTCTATACCTCTTTGGTTAGGTTTATTCCTAGGTATCTTATGGTTTTGGGTGCAATTGTAAATGGGATAGACTCCTTAATTTCTTTCTTCTGTCTTGTTTTTGGTGTAGAGAAATGCAACTGATTTCTGTGCATTGATTTTATATCCTGACACTTTACTGAATTCCTGTACAAGTTCTAGCAGTTTTGGAGTGGAGTCTTTTGGGTTTTCCACATATAGTATCATATCATCTGTGAAGAGTGATAATTTGACTTCTTCTTTGCCGATTTGGATGCCTTTAATTTCCTTTTGTTGTCTGATTGCTGAGGCTAGGACCTCCAGTACTATGTTGAATAGCAGTGGTGATAATGGACATCCCTGCCGTGTTCCTGACCTTAGCGGAAAAGCTTTCAGTTTTTCTCCATTGAGAATGATATTTGCGGTGGGTTTTTCATAGATGGCTTTGATGATATTGAGGTATGTGCCCTCTATCCCTACACTTCGAAGAGTTTTGATCAGGAAGGGATGCTGTACTTTGTCAAATGCTTTTTCAGCATCTATTGAGAGTATCGTATGGTTCTTGTTCTTTCTTTTATTGATGTGTTGTATCACATTGACTGATTTGCGGATGTTGAACCAACCTTGCAGCCCTGGAATAAATCCCACTTGGTCGTGGTGAATAATCCTTTTAATGTACTGTTGAATCCTATTGGCTAGTATTTTGGTGAGAATTTTCGCATCTGTGTTCATCAAGGATATTGGTCTATAGCTCTCTTTTTTGATGGGATCCTTGTCTGGTTTGGGGATCAAGGTGATGCTGGCCTCATAAAATGAGTTTGGAAGTTTTCCTTCCATTTCTATTTTTTGGAACAGTTTCAGGAGAATAGGAATTAGTTCTTCTTTAAATGTTTGGTAGAATTCCCCCGGGAAGCCATCTGGCCCTGGGCTTTTGTTTGTTTGGAGATTTTTAATGACTGTTTCAACCTCCTTACTGGTTATGGGTCTATTCAGGCTTTCTATTTCTTCCTGGTTCAGTTGTGGTAGTTTATATGTTTCTAGGAATGCATCCATTTCTTCCAGATTGTCAAATTTGTTGGCGTAGAGTTGCTCATAGTATGTTCTTATAATAGTTCGTATTTCTTTGGTGTTAGTTGTGATCTCTCCTCTTTCATTCATGATTTTATTTATTTGGGTCCTTTCTCTTTTCTTTTTGATAAGTCGGGCCAGGGGTTTATCAATTTTATTAATTCTTTCAAAGAACCAGCTCCTAGGTTTGTTGATTTGTTCTATTGTTTTTTTGGTTTCTATTTCATTGATTTCTGCTCTGATCTTTATGATTTCTCTTCTCCTGCTGGGCTTAGGGTTTCTTTCTTGTTCTTTCTCCAGCTCCTTTAGGTGTAGGGTTAGGTTGCGTACCTGAGACCTTTCTTGTTTCTTGAGAAAGGGCTTGTACCGCAATATATTTTCCTCTCAGGACTGCCTTTGTTGTGTCCCACAGATTTTGAACCGTTGTATTTTCATTATCATTTGTTCCCATGATTTTTTTCAATTCTTCTTTAATTTCCCGATTGACCCATTCATTCTTTAGAAGGATGCTGTTTAGTCTCCATGTATTTGGGTTCTTTCCAAACTTCCTTTTGTGGTTGAGTTTTAGCTTTAGAGCATTGTGGTCTGAAAATATGCAGGGAATGATCCCAATCTTTTGATACTGGTTGAGTCCTGATTTAGGACCGAGGATGTGATCTATTCTGGAGAATGTTCAATGTGCACTAGAGAAGAATGTGTATCCTGTTGCTTTGGGATGAAATGTTCTGAATATATCTGTGATGTCCATCTGGTCCAGTGTGTCATTTAAGGCCTTTATTTCCTTGCTGATCTTTTGCTTGGATGATCTGTCCATTTCAGAGAGGGGAGTGTTAAAGTCCCCTACTATTATTGTATTATTGTTGATGTGTTTCTTTGATTTTGTTATTAATTGGTTTATATAGTTGGCTGCTCCCATATTGGGGGCATAGATATTTAAAATTGTTAGATCTTCTTGTTGGACAGACCCTTTGAGTATGATACAGTGTCCTTCCTCATCTCTTATTATAGTCTTTGGCTTAAAATCTAATTGATCTGATATAAGGATTGCCACTCCTGCTTTCTTCTGATATCCATTAGCATGGTAAATTCTTTTCCACCCCCTCACTTTAAATCTGGAGGTGTCTTCGGGCTTAAAATGAGTTTCTTGGAGGCAACATATAGATGGGTTTTGTTTTTTTATCCATTCTGATACCCTGTCTTTTGACAGGGGCATTTAGCCCATTAACATTCAGGGTAACTATTGAGAGATATGAATTTAGTGCCATTGTATTGCCTGTAAGGTGACTGTTACTGTATATGGTCTCTGTTCCTTTCTGATCTACCACTTGTAGTCTCTCTGCTTGCTTAGAGGACCCCTTTCAATATTTCCTGTAGAGCTGGTTTGGTGTTTGCAAATTCTTTCAGTTTTTGTTTGTCCTGGAAGCTTTTAATCTCTCCTTCTATTTTCTTTCTTTTTTTTTTTTTAAAGATTTTATTTATTTATTTGCCAGAGACAGAGGGCGAGCGAGCACAGGCAGACAAAGAGGCAGGCAGAGGCAAAGGGAGAAGCAGGCTCCCTGCCGAGCAAGGAGCCCGATGTGGGATTCGATCCCAGGACCCTGGGATCATGACCTGAGCCGAAGGCAGCTGCTTAACCAACTGAGCCACCCAGGCGTCCCATCTCCTTCTATTTTCAATGATAGCCTAGCTGGATATAGTATTCTTGGCTGCATGTTTTTCTCGTTTAGTGCTCTGGAAATATCATGCCAGCTCTTTCTGGCCTGCCAGGTCTCTGTGGATAAGTCAGCTGCCAATCTAATATTTTTACCATTGTATGTTACAGACTTCTTTTCCTGGGCTGCTTTCAGGATTTTCTCTTTGTCACTGAGACTTGTAAATTTTACTATTAGGTGACGGGGTGTGGGCCTATTCTTATTGATTTTGAGGGGCGTTCTCTGAACCTCCTGAATTTTGATGCTCGTTCCCTTTGCCATATTGGGGAAATTCTCTCCAATAATTCTCTCCAGTATACCTTCTGCTCCTCTCTCTCTTTCTTCTTCTTCTGGAATCCCAATTATTCTAATGTTGTTTCGTCTTATGGTGTCACTTATCTCTCGAATTCTCCCCTCGTGGTCCAGTAGCTGTTTGTCCCTCTTTTGCTCAGCTTCTTTATTCTCTGTCATTTGGTCTTCTATATCACTAATTCTTTCTTCTGCCTCATTTATCCTAGCAGTGAGAGCCTCCATTTTTGATTGCACCTCATTAATAGCTTTTTTGATTTCAACTTGGTTAGATTTTAGTTCTTTTATTTCTCCAGAAAGGGCTTTTATATCTCCCGAGAGGGTTTCTCTAATATCTTCCATGCCTTTTTCGAGCCCGGCTAGAACCTTGAGAATTGTCATTCTGAACTCTAGATCTGTCATATTACCAGTGTCTGTATTGATTAGGTCCCTAGCCTTCGGTACTGCCTCTTGTTTTTTTGGTTTTTTTTGTGGTGAATTTTTCCGTCTTGTCATTTTGTCCAGATAAGAGTATATGAAGGAGCAAGTAAAATACTAAAAGGGTGGCAACAACCCCAGGAAAATATGCTTTAACCAAATCAGAAGAGATCCCAAATCGTGAGGGGGGAGAAAGGGGATAAAAAGAGGTTCAAAAAGGAAGAAAGAAAGAAAAAGAAAAAAAAAAAGAAAAGAATTTTAAAAAAAGAAAATGAATAAAGAAAAATATAAAAAAGAAAAAATATATATATTAGATAAACTAGTTAAAAAACGTTAAAAAAGAAAAGGGTAAAAGTTAAAAAAAAACTTTACCAGAAGGCGAGAAAAAAAAAAAAAAATGAAAAAGAAAAAAATTAAATTAACTGCAAGACTAAAAAAATCACAGGGAGAAAGCCATGAGTTCCGTGCTTTGCTTTCTCCTCCTCTGGAATTCTGCTGCTCTCCTTGGTATTGAAACCGCACTCCTTGGTAGGTGAACTTGGTCTCAGCTGTATTTCTTGTTGATCTTCTGGGGGAGGGGCCTGGTGTAGTGATTCTCAAGTGTCTTTGCCCCAGGCAGAATTGCACCGCCCTTACCAGGGTCCGGTCTGAGTAATCCGCTCAGGTTTGCTTTCAGGAGCTTTTGTTCCCTGAATGCTTTCCGTAGAGTTCCGGAGGACGGGAATACAAATGGCGGCCTCCTGGTCTCTGGCCCGGAGGAGCCGAGAGCCCAGGGCCCCACTCCTCAGTGCGCCCTCAGAGAACAGCGCCCAGTTACTCCCATCTGTCTGACCTCCGGCCGCGCTCCGAGCTCACTGAGCTTGCGGCTGGTTCAAGGTAACACCGAGCTGTGAGCTTACTGTCCGCTCTGTCTATGTAGCTGGCTTTCCTGTTCCAATACCCGAAAGCTCTGTGACACTCAGACACCCCTGATCCTTCTGTGACCCTGCGGGACCTGAGGCCATGCTGACCCCGCGTGGGCTTCACCCCGGTTTAGCCTCTGGAGCAATGTCCCTCAGTGGAACAGACTTTTTAAAGTCCTGATTTTGTGCTCCGTTGCTCCGCCGCATGCCGGGAGCCGGCCCCTCCCCCCAGTGTCTATCTTCCCGTCCCTTTGGACTCACGTCTCTGACAGTCCTACCTTTCAGAAAGTGGTTGTTTTTCTGTTTCCAGAATTGCTGTTCTTCTTCTCTTCGATCTGCCGATGGATTTTCAGGTGTTTGCAATCTTTAGGTAAGCTATCTAGCTGATCTCCTGCTAGCTGAAGTAGTCTCAGCCTGCTACTTCTCCACCATCTTGACTCCTCCGTGAATACCATTCTTAATGGGGAAAAACTGAGAGATTTTCCCTAAGGTCAGTAACACAGCAAGGATTTCCACTATTACCACTGCAATTCATCATAGTACTAGAAGTCCTAGCCTCACCAATCAGACAACAAAAAGAAATAAAAGGCATCCAAATCAGCAAAGAAGAAGCCAAACTCACTCTTTGCAGATAATATGCTACTTTATGTGGAAAACCCAAAAGACTCCACTCCAAAACTGCTAGCACTCACGGGAATTCAGTAAAGTGCCAGGATGTAAAATCAATGCACAGAAATCAGTTACATTTCTTATACCAACAGCAAGACAGAAGAAAGGGAAATTAAGGAGTCGATCCCATTTACAATTGCACCCAAAACCTTAAGATACCTAGGAATAAACCTAACCAAAGAGGCAAAGAATCTGTACTCAGAAAACTATAAAGTACTCATGAAAGAAATTGAGGAAGACACAAAGAAATGGAAAAACATTCCATGCTCATGGATTGGAAGAAGAAATATTGTGAAAATGTCTATGGTACCTAAAGCAATCTACACATTTAATGCAATCCCTATAAAAATACCATCAATTTTTTTTTCAAAGAAATGGAACAAATGATTATTTGTTAAATTATTCATTAAAAAATTATTTGTAAAATTTATATGGAACCAGAAAAGACCCTGAATAGCTGAAGGATATTGAAAAAGAAAACCAAAGTTGGAAGCATCACAATTCCAGACTTCAAGCCCTGTTATAATGCTGTAATCATCAAGACAGTGTGGTACTAGCACAAAAACAGACACATGGATCAATGGAACAGAACAGAGAGCCCAGAAATGGATCCTCAAAACTCTATGGTCAACTAATCTTCAACAAAGCAGGAAAGAATATCCGATGGAAAAAATGACAGTCTCTTCAACAATTAGTGTTGGGAACATTGGACAGCCGCATGCAGAAGAATGAAAATGGACCATTTCCTTACACCACATGCAAAAAAAGACTCACAGTGGATGAAAGACCTCAATGTGAGACAGGACTCCATCAAAATCCCTGAGGAGAACACAAGCAGCAACCTCTTGGATCTCAGCTGCAGCAACTTCTTCCTAGAAACATCACCCAAAGCAAGGGAAGCAAGGGCAAAAATGAACTACTGGGACATCATCAAGATCAAAAGCTCTCACACAGCAAAGGAAACAGTCAACAAAATCAAAAGACCACTGACAGAAGGGGAGAAGATATTTGCAAATGACATATCAGATAAAGGGCTAGTATCCAGAATGTATAAAGAACTTACCAAACTCAACACTCAAAGAACAAATAATCCAATCAAGAAATGGGCAGAAAACATGAACAGACATTTCTGCAAAGAAGACATCCAGATGGTCAACAGACACATGAAAAAGTGCTCCACATCACTCGGCATCAGGGAAATACAAACCAAAACCACAGTGAGTTACCACCTCACATCATTCAGATGGCTAAAATTAATGAGTCAGGAAACAACAGATATTGGCAAGGATGCAGAGAAAGGGGAACCTTCCTATACTGTTGGGAATGCAAGCTGGTGCAGCCACTCTGGAAAACAGCATGGAGCTTACTTAAAAAGTTGAAAATAGAGCTACCCTATCACCCAGCAATCGCACTACTAGGTATTTACCCTAAAGATCTGAAGGGGCACGTGCACCCAATGTTTATAGCAGCAATGTCCACAATAGCCAAACTATGGAAAGAAACTAGATGTCCATCAATATATGAATGGATAAAAAGAATGTGGTGTGTGTGTGTGTATATATATGTATGTATATACATATATATACATATGTGTGTGTATATACACAAACATATATATTTGTATATATTATATATCATATATAATATATTATATATGTGGTATATGTAATGTATATAATATACATATTATATATAATGTTTGTATTATATATATGTGGTGCGTGTGTGTACATACACACACAATAGAATACTATGCAACCATCAAAAAACCAAAATCTTACCATTTGCAACCACAATCTTACCATTTGCAACAACATGGATAGAACTAGAGGATATTATGCTAAGGAAAATAGGTCAATCAGAGAAAGACAATTATCATATCTCTCTGATATGAGGATTCTGAGAGGCAGGGCAGGGAGTCATGGAGGGTAGAGAGGGAAAAAATGAAACAAGATGGGAGAGTCATCCTGAGAGGGATGGGAGTCTCCCAAGAGGGAGACAAGACATAAGAGACTCATAATCTCAGGAAACAAACTGAGGGTTGCTGGGGGTGGGGGAGTAGGGGTGGGGTACTTGGGTTATGGACATTCAAGAGGGTGTGCACTATGGTGAGTGCTGTGAAATGTGTAGTCTGATGATTCACAGAACTGTCTGTACCCCTGGGGCAAATAATACATTATATGTTAATTAAACAAATAATAAAATAAAATACAATAAAAATATTATAGCATAAATGACAGAATTTTCCAGAACAGATTTAACAAGACCTCAGAATCCCAAGCAGGATAAAGAAAGAAGAAATAGATATTACAATGTATCACTCTGAAACTACTAGAAACTAAAGAACAAGTGAAAAATGTTTGCAGCAACTAGAGAAAAAAGACAGATTTATCTTCAAAGGATCAGCAGTTTAATTTCTCAAGGGTAAAAATGAAAACCAAAGGAAAATGAGAATACATTTTTATGTTCTTATAGAAAACAAAAACTACCACAGATTCATAGACACAACAAAATATAATTTCAGCATGATAGTAAAATGCAGAAATTTTCAGATAAACCAAAACCGAGAGAATTCATAAGCAATGGAATAGGCTAAAAAATCAGAGATGAAAGAAATATTAGAGAATGTTAAAAGTGGTAAATATGTGGTAAGCATAAATATTGACTTTAAAAGCTTTATTGTGAATGTCTTACACAGTTTTAAAATCTAGAGAATTCAGATTCATGGCAATTATATATTGTCAATTATAAATGGGGGAAGAGGGAGAATGGAATGTAGTTTAATTATTCTACAGTCCTTGTATTTATTCCAGAAAGAGAGTAGAACTGTTAACATTAGATTTTGCTAAGTGAGGGGTGGATGTTGTAATTTCTGAAGAAATAGAAAAAAGCATATGATTTCCAAATCAACAGAGAAGAAAAAAACAGACAGTAAAGAAAAAAAAATCAATCCAAAACAAGTTAAGAAAGGTGAGAAAAAGAGACATAGATTTGATGGATTAAAAAAACAGAATAAAATAAATTGGTTGATTTTAACCTAAATACATTAGTAATTACATTAAGTGTAAATGATCTAAACACCCCAATTAAAATATGAAGATTGTCAGACTGGGATGATAGCAAAGTTAATTTGAATTAAATGTCACTTACTGGAGAAATACCTAAAATATAATAATACAGAAGAATTGAAAGGAACAGCGTGGAAAGAGTAAACCATGCAAATACTCACCAGAAGAGAAGGTGTATCTATGCTAATACTGTACAAAATGACTTTAAATATGACTCATTCACTAAAATTTCATGTTGAGGAAGAGTGAAAGATGCAAATATAAGTAAGGGTCCCTAACTGCGGTCGTGTTCATGCAACGAGGTAAGTCTCAGGAGAGGAGACATGAAATGTTTTGGCAGAAATAAGAAAGATATTGTCTAACTGCGCCTGGTAGTTAGAAGCGGCTTCTAAGAGGAACTGGCATTTTCATGTATTAATTCATCAGGTGACTCTGAGTGAGGGGAAGACATTCCACAAAAGGAAACAATATGGAGGATGCCTGGGTGGCTCAGTCAGTTAAGTATCTGCCTTCACCTCAGGTTACGATCCCAGGGTCCTGTGATTGAGTCCCATGTTGATCTCCCTGCTCAGTGGAGAGTCTGCTTCTCCCTCTGCCTCTGCCTGCCACTCCCCCTACCTGTGAGCTCTCTCTCTCTTTCTAAAATAAATAAATAAAATCTTTTTTTTTTTTTAAAGGGAAATAATAAGTAGAAAGTAAGTGTTTGTTATTGGTTGAATATTGGTTGAAAGCATTGTTTGACTTAAGGATAGTGAGAATCAAAGAAGTGATCTTTGTGACTTACAAAGTCAGAAAGTGGGTGATTTACCCACCCAGTAGCACTAGTGGAAGCTAGGATGCCCTACCCCAGTTCCTTCACTCTTCTCTTGAAGACCTGTTCTCCCATCTGTGAGAAATGATACCTGCTGGTGGATGACCGCAGAGTCCCTCTGCAGGCACTGCCCTCTCCTTGGACCATGACCTCTTCTCCCTGGGGTTGGGGGGCCTGTATGTAGTGACTGGTCAGTGCAAGTGCTCAAAGGCCTGGCTCCTTTGCCTACATTTGAGGCAGTTCTGAAAGGACAGTTTGCAGTACCAGCGCTCCAGGGGGGGGTTGGGGGCAACAAGGGGGTGTCTGCTGAGGCCTTTGGTACAGTCCGTCACACTTCACCTCTAACTACTCCTTCAACCTCAGCCCCTCACAGGTGTTGCTGAAAGAACTCCCCACTAAATCTTCTGCATAGTAAGGGGAGTCTGCTGCTCAGGAAATCTGACATTAGATAGTGGCCAAAGTAGAAAAAAGCCCAAGGATCCCAACCCCTGGCCCAGTGTTTCACCCCCTCACTCAGCTGATGGCAGATAGAATTTACTGTGAAATTCTCTGGGACCAAACATAGATTTCTTCTACCATTTTTTCAGCTATCTGCTTATTCATTTGTTTTCATTCTTTCTCAAACTAAAGTACTGGTTTTGCCTTGGTCCAGCTCCACTTAAACTGTTCTGCAAGTAGTAAAAAGAGAAGAATTAGAAAGAAAACACCTGCTCATTGTGTATCTATAGTCGGCAAGATCCTTTTTTCCATGAGATCCGTGCTTGTGGGTGGTTAAATGACCAGTCCATGTTCGATCTGAACTCAGTTTCACAATTGTCTCCACAGTTGCCTTCCTGAGGTGGATATTTAAAATGACCTAAGCCAAACAATAGAGAATGTAAAGGGAGAGAAATTAAGACTGCTTCTTGGGCGCCTGGGTGGCTCAGTCAGTTAAGCCTCTGCCTTCGGCTCAGGTTGTGATCTCAAGGTTCTGGGATCGAGCCCCACATCAGGCTCCCTGCTCAGCGGAGAGCCTGCTTCCTCCTCTCTTCCTCTTCCCCTCCCTCACACTCATGTTCTCTCTCACTCACTCTGAGCTCTCTCTCTCTTCTTAACACTGATTGGGTTTTGCTCAGGCTGGCCTGCCTGCATGGACTTCTTGGCGGGTAAGTGTCTTTTCAGCCCGTGGTGCTCTCAGCCCCAAAACTGAGCCACATTTAAACCTTCGAACTAGCCTCTGCTCTTATTTCTTGGTAACCACAAGTTCCATGAGGCTTATAGCACTGAGATTTTATCTCCTGATCCCTGTTGAGACTTGATTCTATTGATGGATTTGACAAGTCTTTGAATCGTGTAGAGAAAAGTTAGCGTTTGATACCAAGATTTTGCTATCACCAATTCTTCTTGTTTCCATGACCCCTCCCCCCCACCAACTCCTCACAAGTGGGGCAGGGTTGGGACTCTGAGGCCATGCCCAGACCCACTTGTTGTGTGTGGCAAGACTTGGAAAATGAAAACCAGAGGCATCTCAAAGAGCATTCCATTTGGACTCCGGGGCAGTGCCTGGGCACTCTGCCAGACCAGCTGGGAAGTCTGGTGAGCACTTTGATGCAAATGCCCAGCTGGGTCCAGTTCATTCTGTATTTACCCCACAGGGCTGTCTACAGGGTATTTGTTTTCTATACCGCTGAAACACATGGAGACCATCATCATCCCACAATATACACTGAGTACTGACAATACGCCAGCTGCTGGGACCAGGATGGCAGTATACAATCCAGGTAAAAATCAACGTCTTTGTAATTAGAGCCCTACTGAATCCTGGCTCCAAGACTCATTGCTGTGGGGAGCTACTTTAACCTGTAAGCCCCAGTAAACTCATCTATACAACAGGGATAATACCTTGTTTTATTGATGGAATCTTGAAGAATAATGAATATCAAGATATTAACACAGTGCTTGACTCATAGAAAGTGCCCCTATAAACTGCAGTTGTTAGTATAGCCAAAGAAGATTTCCTTCCCACTGACACTGACAGACATAGTGTTTTGGAGATACTTTCCATTTTGTCCCTTCCCCTTTAAACCTTGCCCATCTGAGCATGATGCTTGGTTGGCAGCACCCTAATCTGAGATAAACAGCATCGTTAATCCTGAAATTTTAATGGTTGATCTTGTGCTCAAACAGAAGATAGACTACAGAGGCCCCTTCCAGTCTATCATTTGTCATTTTCCCCTAACTGACCAGATCCCCGCTAATGAAGCTCATGTAGCCAGATGATGTGGATGTTTTTTAAAAGTCTATTCCCTTGAGAAAAATAAAACTGGAATTGTTAAGAAATGTTAACATCATTCTGGTCCTAAGAGGATTTTCCTGAATTATCCAATTATGTGCCTGAATTCTCCATGGAGGTTCGACAGGGAAAGTCAGAGCCTTTGTAGGACTGAGCACATGAACTTCCCCCTGGTCTTCTGCCCTGAAAAGGAGTGTTGTGCCATGACCTCCGTGCAAACTCCCCCAGATATGCTGTGTGGAACACAGCATGAGTACAGAGCACTCACAATTGCAGGATTTGATGAGTTAAATTTACACCCCTGACTGTCTCCGGGCACTCTCTATCTTCCAAAAATACCACAATCATGATGCTAATGATTGCAAGCAGCACCTTTGTTGTATCTCATTTATTTTTACCCCAAATTATGGAGGCTTGAAAGAATTTACTGACTGCTTGGGTTTTCTGACTAATTGGGGTAACTCTATGTTATAGCCATTAGGAGATTTAAATATAGCTCTTCTTGAGCAATACTCTTTATTGGATCCCCTGTTATCCTTTAAATATCTTGGTGTGCAAGTGGATAAAATTAGAAAGAATTTGTTTGCTTTAAATTACCAACCTCTGCTTGATAAAACTATTAGCGATTTAGCTAATTGGACGGCTCTTCCATTATCATTAATTGGCAGAGTTAATACTATTAAAATGGTTGTTTTATCTAAATGTTTGTATTTATTTCAATGCTTTCCCATCAAGCCACCTAAAAATGCTCTAAAGCTTTGAATTCTGCAATTAGTTTTGTTTTATAGGCTACAAACAGAGTTAAGATTAATCTTAAAACTACAACTACTCTAGGGGGCCAAAGGATTAATTCTTCCTTTTCAGGCATAGATGAATGTTGGCCTCTCTTGATCGAGCTTTGTCCATTGTTCCTGGACATCTTTAATAATAAGTGCCAAAGCCCCAGCGAAATCGAAAAGGACTCTTGTTGGTTTAGTTTATCTAATAAAAACTTTAAAGGAAAACTTTATATCACATTCATATACATATTCAACCACACATTCATTCATTTGGCCAGGTTTACTGTACCACCTATCATGACACTAGATCTTGGAAGACTTCCAAGTGAATAAAATGCAATCCTTGCCCTCAAGAAGTCCAAATATTGAGGATGGAAAGAAAACATAAATAACTAGGAGGCAATGTGAAATGCAGAGATATGCCCCGAGTGATGGGGCAGAGCAGAGGGTGTAGCCACGTTTTCCTGGGGGGATTCAAAATGGCTTCCCATGAAGGGTGACAGCCAGCTGGATCTGGGAGGATGGGGCTCCCACAGGGCCCTTCCAAGATAGAAAAGAACACCTTGGGTGTTTCCTTCTGAATACTGAGGTAACTTACTCTGTGGGGATAATTAGAGTGGTCCACTCAGGTAAAAAGGGACCCTTTTCTCTTTGGTGGGTCAGGAGAATTCCATAGACAAAAGGTATCGGGACTTTAGCATGACAAGAGACAAAGGCTTTCATGATTTCTTTGAATGTTGAGACGGGGTCCTGTGAGCAGAATGATGACGCAGATACATAAAATTATATCTAGGTCATCAAAAATTGTGGCTAATGTGTTATTTTTCTCCTTTTTTTAAGATTTTATTTATTTGACACAGAGAGAAAGAGAGAGAGATCACTAGTAGGCAGAGAGGCAGGCAGAGAGAGGGGGGAAGCAGGCTCCCTGCTGAGCAGACAGCCTGATGTGGGGCTCGATCCCAAGACCCTGAGACCACAACCTGAGCCGAAGGCAGAGGCTTAATCCTCTGCGCCACCCAGATGTCTTGGCTAATGTGTTAATTACTACTTCATTGCTAACCTAGGGAATCCCAGAACTATGCCAGTGGGTTCTCTTTTTGGCTGTGTCCTCCTCAGAGATTTTAATAACATAGATCAAAACACAGGGACTTGCTTACTCAATTCGTGGATGACACTAATTGAAGACAAAGACAGCCAATATACTGATAGATCAATCAAGGACTTACCAACCAATCAACCAATCAAGAGGCTATAATAAAAGGGCAAAGGTAATTACATAATACTAAGTAGGAAGAAGTTATGCCCTGCCCTCCTTTGTTCCAGTTGCTAAGTTATGGACTAGTAAGCCCTCTCTTATCCTGGCATCATGAAGCAATAGAAAATGTTTCAGAGTTGGAGTCAGGAAGTATGAGTTGAAGTTCTATCTAACTAAATATTACATATGCAATTTCAAGCAAAACCCTAAACTACTATGAGCCTCAGTTTTTCCATCCATAAATTAGAAATAATAATACAAGTTCACAAAAGTGCTGTGAAAATTCGAGATATAAAAGATTTTGGACCCTCTATATCATTCTCCAAAAGTTATCTCATATAATGTTTAGAATAGTAATGGTGGTAATAATAATAATAATAACAGTAACTTATATGAAGTCCTGAGGTGTTAAATCCTAACCAAGGATAAATTAACAGTGTGGAATGGTTTTCAAAATAGCCATACTTTTGTGGGCTGCATTACTGAAACAATGGGGTCAGAATCGTATTTCCAGAAGGTTCGTTTAGAGTCCAGCTGGCATCCTGGGTTGAACTCTGGTCGCTGCGGTCATTGTGTGGTCTTGTATTTAAAGCAGAGTTTCACATACAGCAGGTGCTCAGTAGTATCTGTGGAATAGATTCATTTCAGTAAAGAAGCTACAGTGTGTCTGGATCCAGGTAATGAAGATTCCAAGAATATGGATACTACAAAAAAGTGCTCTCAAAAGTGGAAAGGTTTTGTGAGAAAAAAAGGGATGATTTGCAGGGTCATTTGTGAAGGAATAGGTCAAGTATGGGGTCTGTCATACTTGGAGGATAGTTACTTGGGGACAGGGGGAAAAGACCTGACATTTACTGAACACCACCCATCAGCTACACATTTGAAATCATTTTTCTGTTGCCCCGGAGGACACACTGAGGTCGATGGCTAAAGGTTACAGGAAGTCATAATTTGGCCCAATAAATGGACGTAATGTCTAAAATTATGAGCCACAATTTCCTCCAACAAGGGAAAAGCTGGCTTTTGAGTCAGAATGTTTAAGCAGAATGTTTTGGAAGGGATTCCTGACATGTAGGAGGCCGGACTGGATCACTGATTCACAAACCTGCTTTCATACTGCCTGGGGAGCTTATTAGGAATGTAGATGCATAAAATGGAATTAGAATCAAAGGGCATGGTGCCCACCAGCCAGGCTTCTGCCTTTTCAACTACCTCTACAGACGATCTTGATACATACCCAGGACTAAGAACTGGTGGACTGGGTCTGTTTTAAACTTTCCCCATGATAAAAATAGCACATTGTTTAAACAAACAAGTTTCAGAGCCCCTCCCCACCCCTCCCTTTGAGATTCAACTTCAGTAGGTCTGGAATAAGAACCAGGAATTACTATCATCAGCAGAGTCTGAAAAACACTGGACTCGATGATCTCTGACATCCTCACCAACTTCTAAGATTCTGAAAATCTAATCTAATTATAGCTAGCTGTTCTTCAGGTCTGAACAACAGTCTTGAGATTCTTGGATTATACAAATCAAGCCCTAAGCAAAAATATGTATGCCTGTAGCTAGCCATGATAATCCTCATATGGTGTCTCTAAAGAATCAGACACATTTTTTAATAAACGAAATAGCAATGAACATGTTGGCTTTCCAATTAGCTGTAGTTTACTATTTTGGCTGATTCCAGTAAATATATGTACACATGCATGCAAACGACAAGTGACTCGTTTTCGTTAAAGAGTTACTCAGTATAAACAGACTGTAAGCTTTCGATCAGTTAGAAGTTGACTGTGGCATATTAAATCAATATTTTATAAATATTTTCACTTAAACATACTCCATTCTCTGAAAATGTGAACATGGAAGTCACTGGAGTTTCATTTTAGACACTTTTTTTTTCATCTAATATTTCACTCTAAAATGGAGGTGAGAAAGCATACAAGCATTTGCAGGATGATGTGCTATCACATTCAGCAAGTTTCATTAGTTTCTGATCGGCTCACCTGAATCAGCCAAAGAATCCTATTCCATCTCAGTGACCCCAAACCTAGATCTTCCACAAGTCTTCACTCCTTTCTTCAATGCCTAGCAGCTTAGAACCAAAGGCAACGTTTTCTATGTATTTGGGTTGGGCGGGGGGGAATGGATGGGGGGAGAGATATCTGGGAAAAGGATGAAAAAAATTATTATAGAGCACCTAAAATGTGATTTTTGTATTTAGGCTTTTCTTACAGAGCATGGTTCCCTGAGACCAGAGGGAAATGGCTCAGCAGCGCTGCCGCCCCAGATCTGTTTGTGTCTCTGCCCGGATAGTTAATGCTCTGAGGGACTGATGGTCTCGCACACTCAGCTTATGAGATATAGGTTAACGATAAAGATACAGATGGAAGAAAGATAAGTCTGCAGGAAGAAAGGAGAGCAGGCTGAGTATAAAAAAACCTTCCATAACTCAGACAACAGCAACTTAGCCACACCTCTCATTTGACCCCTTGTTCTTTCTTTTTTAAGGGTGATTTTATTTTATTTTTTAAGAATTTATTCATTTATTTGACAGAGTGAGAAAGATCACTCAGCAGTGATCATTAGCAGGCAGAACAGCAGGCAAAGAGAGAGGGGGAAGCAGTCTCCCTGCTGAGCAGAGAGCCCGATTCGGGGCTGGATCCCAGGACCCTGAGATCATGACCTGCGCTGAAGGCAGAGGCCCAACCCACTGAGCCACCCACGTGTCCCTTGACCCCTTGTTCTTGACAGGAGAGAGTGCTTTTGGTTTTGAGACTCTTTAAGCTAATACTAATAGTTTCTCTTCCAAAGTCGGGGGTGGGGGTAGGTATTAAATGCGCTGGAGGAGAACCAAGTTATATTATTTGGGAACACGTTGACAAAAGCAAGTGAATTTGAGAATATATTTTTCTTTGATTCTCAAAATGCATCAGTAGGGTGATTGTTCTTATCATAAATGATGTGTTACTTTAATGACCAAGATACTTTGGTTTAAGGACGAATTCAGTAAGCAAATCTTCCACCCAAAAGTGTGTGTGTACATATTTCAGATCTTTCCCTAACATGCCATGCCTCACCTCCCCGAGAAACTCCCACCAAGTGGCAAAAACTGCAGATCGTCTTTTATAGTTCCTACAAATTCCTTGAAGAACAGAGCAGGAGCTCCATCTTATTCCCCAAAGAATCTAAGCTTCGTGTACCTCTCAGAATGAGAAAAAGCCCTATAAGCAACAGATAAGAAAAGGCTGAGCAGCTTCTCCTTCTCCTGGTGGTAAAAGATGGAGGAGAAGGTGAGACAAGGCATTGGAAGGGTGACGTATGCCGTCTCACCGCTCAGGGCCCTCTCTTCCTCTGTGGAGAAGGGCTGGTTCCTCGTTCTCAGGCAACCTGTCTCACAGTGTGTCCTGGAACCCTGCTCGTTATACCACCTCCCCGGAGAGGTTCAACCAAGCTGGCTGTTTCGCTTACATTTACTTGCCTCACTCATGCTGAGTCCTTTGTACCCTCAGCCCAGTTCAGTTCCATTCTGAACACATTTGTTGAGCACCTACAGGGGCTAGCCCCCTGGACAGGGCAGCAGCCCAAAATAAACGTTGATTTGGTCTCCAACTCCTTCAGCCTGCCTACTGCCCATGCACAGGGAGACACAGCTAGCTTCATCACAAAGACTCCACACATTATACAAAGCTATGACATCTGCCAAAGATGAATGGATATGGAAACAAAATTGGATTTCAGTGCACCGCTTATCACTTGGGGGGGGCCTCTTTCTGGTAGATGTGCCTTCATGGTAATAATAATATTCTACATGTGTATAAAGTTCTAGAGTTTACAAAGTCCTCTCATAAACATGATCTCATTGTGAAACACTGAGAGTTAGCCTTTCTTTCACAATTTATGGATGACAAGACAGCCTAAGAAAAAGTAAGGTCAGGCTGCACTCAGAGATTTTATAAAACAATATTCTTCAACATCCAATATACACACTGGAAAAAAAATTAGACTGGCTCCCTATTATAACATTACACCCTTAAGTATTTCCAGAATGTAACTTCAGTTACCCCTCAGAACAAGGTTTGGAGAGAAGATGCCAACTATTAAAAGCACATATTACTAAGGGACAGGAAGAATTGCGTCCCAGCCTTCACACGGTGCCCAGGAGATAAGACAATAATACTACTTCTCAGTGTCACATCTGGAACATTCCTCTCTGGATCGCTATGATAAGAGCTCCATAGATGGAGTCGAATATGGCTTCTAGTGACTTCCACACCGGAGCACAAATCAAAGACCCCAGGAAATTTCCCAAACGGTGCACTTACTGGGCAAATGAGTTAATCAACTTGGATTTAAATAGCATTATCTCCAGGTGGGGGTAGAAATTAATAAGCTTGTCTCTCAGGAAGGTGTGGAGCTGGGGAGTTATGGCTTCACAAGAACACGTCTGAAACACTGTGCTGTCGTCACTGGGAATGCCAAGCTTCGATGAGGCCTTTGGGACCAGAGAACCTGCCCAGGCACATTGAAATGGGCTGAAGCCCCTCGGATGAAAGACATCTCTATAAGACATGTAGATGTGCATTTGATAATCTTTGACATATGTTTAATATTTAGATTTCCAAGATTACTCATGTTAATATCCGCTGCACATCTTACTTTTTTGCCTTTTGTGCACACTGGGAGATGTGGGTTTGGACACGTTTCAAGCCAGATTTGTTCCTGTTGCTTTATTGCTGCTAACCACGGGGTCACGAAAATGGGAAAATCATCTGCTTCTCCCTCTACTGAACTTTGAATTCAAAACTTACAATTCAAAAAAAAAAAAAAAAAGAGGGGGGTGGGGGAGAAAGAAACAAGTGAATGAATAATGAATGCAGTAAAAATAAATGTGTGGTTCTGGGACCCATTTAATTTTTCTTAAATGACAGTGTTGTTAATGCTATGAAATATTTTCTCTGATAAATGTGAGTTAGCTAATTTGCATGAATGGCTAGTCTGTCATTTTTTTAGTCTGTTGAGTTATGGGTTTTTAAAAATGGGTTCTTTTCTGTATGGCTTTTAATACATTGTTATTATATGTGATCACTGAGCTTTCCTAATGGCACATTGAAAACATGGATTTCATCTTTTTTTTAAAAAACCTAGAAATTAATTTTGAAAAAGTAATTTGTGCAATAATGAAGTTCTTCAGATAAATGTATTTATAAGGAAAAACCATTTACACGTTAATTCAAATACACTTTTTAATGCAAAAAAAAAAATCTATTTTCTGCCAAAGTCTCAATCAAAGAAAACCTGGGAACTCTAAAATTCAGCCCCAAGAGTCTCCCCCACCCCCTTGCTTAAGGTTCTGTAATTTCCCAATGACTGAAAAAAAGGGTTCTACAAAACCTCCCTTGTGTCCTCGTGCCACAACAGGCTGAAGAACTAAAAAAAGGTCACTTGATTCTGAACCTTAAATTTTGTTATAATCTTGCAAGTTACATAGTAATGCTCAGGATACCTAGAGAGCTTTCGGTGGCCTTCCTTTGAATAGAGGAAGTAAACACAGACTGAGTGTGCCAGAAGAAGGGGGCCGTTCCAACCAGGTCATCTCTCCCATCTACTTTTTTTCCTCTTAAGTGATTTTAAAGTAAACACAGTGCCCCCTGAAACCTTGAGGTAGATGCCTCTGCCTCAAAATTGCCCAACTGCATGCCAACAGTAGCATTGGAACACCGATGAAATCGTAACCCATGAGGCGATTACTTCAGAGCTAGAAGCTTTAGAAGATAGCATTATATGACACCGAAGTGCCATCTCAGCAGTCATCACAGTGTAAAGCACTAATGACTAAGCGCTCTCTGGCTGCCTTGCCTCATAAATGACGGAACACTAAGATGAAGGAATCTGATTTAAACCCAACAGGCATTAAAAAGTAGAGTTGTGTTGGTACAGTCCAATGACCATGGCCTCAGGATTTGCTTTAGCCTGAAAGAGAAGGCCCTGGAGTCTAGGGGATATAACCTCAAGTTCAAATCCCCCTTGGCCACCTACTTGCTATCTTATCTCCTCTGAGCATTTCTTTCCTAGCATATAATAAGTTTGACATATTAGCTGTTGTCACTAAGGTACTTCTACAATGGAGAAAATAAGAGCCAGTCTATGGCACTATTTTGAAGATTAGTGATAAAACATCTGTAACTTCAAAGACAATGCATGGCATTTGGGTCGTTGCTATTCTTGCTCCTAAAGTGTCATTAGGATGATTTTCACTAAAATGTAACCGACTCATTCATTAGAGCAGGGATTTTGTCTTAGAAGAGTGCCTGGACATGGAACAGTCTTCTTAATCCTCTTCTTGTAAGCACTGACGTAATTGAGACCATATCCAGTGTATGCTTCATGGTTTTTTAAGTGTAAGCCTTTAATTTCAGAACACATTCAGACTCTAAGCTAAACTCTAAACTCTCAACTCTAAACTGTGAACGTTGTGAGTAATTTGGTTGTATGGCCAGTTCAAAGTAGCTGTAGGTCAAGGATGAGCTTTGGAATCAAAAGACTGAGATCTAGTCTCCCTCTGGTTTTTGCGGCTCCATGACTTAATGCAATGACTGAACATTCCTGTGCTTCAACAGACTTATGGATGAAATGAAGACTGATGGTCTTACTTGGCTTACCTATTCCGGTTCTATTGTTTTGAGGGCCAAGTGGGATAATATATATATAACATCAGGCAATGTTTAGTGTTCTACAAATATTACTTATAATAAATATTACTTATCATCATCCACCAATGCTATTGAATGTCTTATTGGTCTCTAGACAAAAGGAATTGTGTAGACCAGGGCTCAGCAAACTAGAGCCTGCAAGCCAAATCCAGCCTATGAGCTAAAAATGGGTTTTACATTTTTAGATGGTTGCAAAAAATCACAACAAGAATTTTATTTCATGACACACCTGCAAAGCTTGTAGTATTTATCCTGTGGATCTTTACAGAAGTTGGCCAAACCCTAACTCTAAGAGTTTAAATTAATGATAGCTTTAGTTTCCTTTAGCATTAAGTCTTAGAACATAGGCACAGCACAACTGATGTTAGGATTAGAAGCAGCTCAGTAGCAAGAAAAGTTCCTCCTTAAAAACAGGCTCTGGATGTGCCCCACTGGCCTTAGGAAGTCGCTTAAATCCTATGTCCTGGCCAGTCCACCTCTCTGACACCCAGATTAGCCTGTGATCTGTGTCACCAAGGTTAGTGCCTCTCTTGTTCACCTCCTTATTCTTAGTACCCGGCACATAGCAGGGATTTCCTAAGTGTTATTGAATGGATGAGTAAATAGATAAGCGAAGTCTTCCCATCCTGGAGTCTCAGGTCCTCCTTGATCCAAGGGAGGCAAAGCATGGTTTTCGCAGGCTCTTGAATTATTGCCTATTGAATTATTTAATTCTTTGGTTAACAACTGTCTGGTTGACTCACTTGCTGCTTATTTGTACTCTGGTTCTTCCAAATAGATAATAAAACCGAGTGTCAGCTCCAGTGTGGCTCCCAGCCTCCACATCTGACTTTCCTCCTCAAAACACAACAAACAAATCACCTATACTTGCAGCAAAGCATATTAAGCTGCTCTCAGCTCAGCATCTACGACTCAACACGGAGACCCTCTCACGGCTGCTCTGCCCTAGACCTCAGCCCCTGACCTGACTTCTGGCCTGCTACCTTGAACTCTAGGTCCCACCTTTTAAAAGTCCATGTCCTGGGTGCTAGCTTTCAGCTTTGTTCTTTCATTTCTGGACCCCAGTAGTAGGTATTTGAAGTGGTGTCTTGATCTGACCTGGCTCATCCATAAGGCACAGAGAGAGTCTCATCCCTCATCCCCGCCTGGTGCTGGAGGCTGTGCGCAGTACCCACTTGCCCGTAACGCTGATGTCGTCCTGCCTGCCGGGCCTTCTGGAAATGGGTTCTCAGGCTCCCACCATTGGACCATTCACCTTGGACTATACTTACAATTATTTGCCAATACTGCCATTTCCAGGTACAATCCAATGGCCATGGCCTGTCCAGGCTATTACAATTTGTCCACTCTGTTATAGCCTCCCCTAGCCTGTGGTAAGCCACCAGACCCAACTAGAACAAGATCTGAGCCATAAGATTTGCAAGAGAGTCTGTGACTTGTGCTGCTTTTTCATCTCCCTCCTGTAGATATGGTACTTTAACCACTGTAGGTGTCCCACAGGAGCTCAGTAAAGATCCATGGATTGATATAAGTAAATAAAACATAAATTTAAAAATATAAATATATATGTAAATTAAATAATTAAATATATCTACATATAAATATATTTCCTTAGATATTTATAGATTATTATAAATAAATATAAATAAAATTATCAAAGATGTATGCTTTGTGTCTTTCTTTTTTAAATCAAGCCTTTTATTTTAATTCCAGGATAGTTAACATTCAGTGTTGTATTACTTTCGTGTATACAATACAGTGATTCAACAATTCTGTATATTACTCAGGGCTCATCATGATCAGTGTACTCTTTGACTAGCTGATGGGGATTAAGGAGAACACTTACCAACATCTCTTTATGTAACAAATATCTCACAACTCCCCCTTTCACTATCCTGAAATAAAATTCACAAGACAATACAGTGTATTATATAGACACAATTGTTTAACCAATATAATACCCTAAATGTAATAGAAAGATGAAACAAAGGGAAAGTAATTCATAATAAAATAATGTATATTTAAACATGTACATATGGAAAGCATGAAAAAGTAATCAAATGCCTGCCATCGATGTGCGAAACGACAGCCACAAATGTCCCTCAAATACAGCAGCACTGCCGCCAACGACATGATTCTCTCCGTGTCCAATTCCTGGCAAAGTTTTGTACGAAACAAAATATAACCTTCCCTTAATGTACATGGTAGTTGTAAATGCATGGAAAATTTAGTGTGTATTAAACGGGGCAGTAAAATATGTAAATTGCAGTTAGGTTTTAGGCTTAGATAATTATAAACAGGTTTACCTACAGGAGTGCCTGGCAGGACATTCAAAAACTATGTGAGATCCTGCAAGATTTTGCAATGTGTGGGACTGTCCTCTGAACAGCAGACCTCTTGCTTCCCTGGTTCCCACCCGCTTTTGTGACCTCCAAAAAAATGCCGCTGGGAATTTCCAAGGCACTCTCTAGGGGGTATGACCCCCACTGAGAACTGTGGGTGCAGCCCGCCTATCAGAAACTATCCTGTGCTCACATCCACTCTCAGGCTGGACAACTCTTTTGACCTTGAAACCCCCAAGCAAAGGATGTCTGTCTTTACAGTGTTGGCACACCCCAGATCCAAGGGCCGAAGTTGAATGGAGCCAAAGATCTCCATGCTACCGAATCTCGGGGCTATGATGTATGAGGTTGCACAGTGGAAATACAGAGAGTTCCCTCTAGCCAATTAATTAGATTAAAAGGCAAAACCATCAGCATTTCCTTCCTCTCTGCACCCTATACTCATTTCGCTCTTGAAACCATTGAATTTAAGGGTAGATAGTAAATCTGTCCGTCTGCAGGCAGCATTCAGATGCATCTCTAACCCTTCCATTCCTCCTCTACCACACCACCCTTTCTTTCCCATTGCTCTGCCATTTCTTCTAACACACAGGACAAAACACCCCCACTCCAGGTCCTCCTTCCCCAGCCTTAAATTGCTAGTCCTACCTCCCAGGTGGCCTTCCTGCTGCTGTCTCCATCTCTAACCCTGGCTGCATTTCTGTGTCAGCTCTGTAGGCCTCAGCTGTTTTCCAGTGGTTTACTCTGAATGGTCTTCAGCGGCCCCCTTCGTATGACTTCAGGTGCAACCTGACATCTCCATACACACTCTTCAACACCTACCTTCTGTGCCCATTTGGTCAGACCTCTGCTCACGTGGCATGGAACTCCATCCTCTGGAGCTTTTCTCTGGCTGTCTACCTGGAATGGCTTTTCCCCTTCCTTTCACCTATTACTTGTCAGTTCCACCTCCTCCAGGAAGCCTTCCTAAATTTTTTCTCCCACTGAGTTCTTAACAACATTCTCATAGTGAGTCCCTTTTGCTCCAGCTTAGAAACAAAAGTCTTTTGGGGATTCTTTTGTGGCCCCAATGGTACGTAAGAACTCGTCACAGTACCATGATTGTTTGACTCATATTTGTGGTTTTGTGAGCTCAAAAGAAAGGGAAGTGATAGATTGATCCCATATTTGAAATACTTGGGGAGAAGGTCCCCAGCGTGTCCTTCAGAGTCACTTCCTTTCTCCTCAACTAAAGCAGCATCCCCTCAGGAAACCAGCCTGCTCAGAGAAACATGTCCCCCTCTTTCAGTTGCAACGTTGGTGCATTGAAAGTAGAGACAGAACTTCATGGTGGCTCCGAAAACATTAACTAAGACAATAATAAATTAACACAATAGTCAACTAATAGCAACGTGATGCTTTCATGTATGAATTGGAATGTGAACACTGAGATTTTCATTTCATGGTTGAAAAATACACGAGTTGACCCAAATACTAATGTCTGCATTTCCATCATTTACATATCATGGGTCAGTAATCATTTCTTGCCTAAATGGATTTCCAAATGAAAAGCTGTAATATTGTAATGGTTTATCATATTTACAAACATCGCATTGTGCTACCCACTTGGTGCTTTGGATTCGCAAACAAGCAGATCCCATTCTCGGAGAAGGCATGAGCAGTGTCTGAGAGGAGTGAGCAGGGTTCCCCGGGGTGGTAGTGGGGGGGGGGGTGAGGCGGGAGGTCCATTTGTTTGTTTCCTTCCTAACCTGCACCAGTCTAGGGTCTTCTACTCCATGGAGACCTCCTCCAGCCACCTCATTCCTCCTGCGGGCGGTTGGGTCAGCAGGGGCCAGGGATGGCTCCTGCCTGTGCTTCTATAATCGTTCTCCCCTCTGGGGCTGAGAAATCTAGCTGCTTTGCAAACAGCTCTTTGAGACATGGGAACGGCTGAGAGCTGATTCTGGTATTTGGGAAGGGTAATGCAACCTGATGGTTTTTATTACAGTTGGGAACAACATCAAGTGAAACGTCTAAGGTGATTTTCCCCCTCATTTTAATGCTAGAATAATCCAAATCAGCGCATGACTTCACCAGCCTTCCACCTACACCCCATCCTTTTCACTGGACTTCTTCACAGTGTCCTGAGTTACCTGCTTCATTAGGTATCTCGCCGTTGTCACTGGGCGCTGTGTCTCTTGGCAGTCTGTGTTTTTAAGAGATAATACAGTTAGGCCATAGATAAAACCAGGAGCTAGAAAGAGCGATGACACCCCGCCCCGGCAAGCTTGGCTTATACCTCAACCTCGCTCTTTACTTAGAACTTGGGGTTGAAAGTCCACAGCCCACATTTGTGTGGACAGCCCCCCCCCTCCATTCACACACTGCACACACTCAGCCCAAGGTGCTCCCTAGCCAACACCTCCTTCACCGGGCTTCTGTTGCTCCCACTTTGGCACAAACACTTAAAAGGAAACGGAGGAAGAAAACGTTGAGGTCATTTATTAGACTCTCCTGTGAATTTGGTTTCAGGACTAGAAAGCGAGTATGGTAGTGTGTGATTTATGAAATCCCTCCCGCTGCTGCTTTTCCTTATTTTTAGGGTGATGTACAAGAAGTGAGTTAGCCAAGACTTGACTGGTCGCATTTTATGCCATCACCTGCGAGTCCTAGAATGGAAGGGCATAAAAACAATAATGTGGACAGAGAGGCGGTGGGGAGCTGTTAATGGAAATTTCTCCTTCAGACCCTCTTGGGGGAAAAAACAAAAAAAGCTACCTTTTGAAAGATGAATCTCCCCTCTATTTTTTTTCTACCTGGCCCCTATGTTTTAAAAAGGTTAAGGCCATGTGGGTGTGCATGTGAGCATGTGTGTGTTTTGAGAGGAACAGGCAGAAAGGGAGGGAGTGGAAAATGATTGTTATCATCCCAAAGTCCTTCTTTTCTGGCTCGCTGCAGCTCTGTTGATGAAATGCCATAACAAAAGTGAGCTCACGCCTGTGTGCCTCTATGGTGCAAGGTTCTTGGGTGCCAGATGGGCCTTCTGTGACTGGATGAGCGTGGGTTATTTCATTTCCTACATCTGGGACACCAAATGGCTGCCCAGAACGCCACAGGAGAGAGACACCGCTTCTCACCTGGGGGAACCTCCCCTTGCCGGGGATCCCCACGCAGCAGAGGGGACTCGACCCGTGGTTCCCAAGTGCAATGTCAAAGCTCGCCCACACCGGGGCCATGGGGAAATTCTTAGAACCTGGATCAAGATAGAAATAAACAATAACCAATAATGGATGTCAGCTGCAGTTTAAAAAAAAAAAAAAAAGGAAAGAACAAATGAAAACAAACCGTAAGCGTTTTCCCCGTCTGGCCTTGGAAGATGTTTTGGGGAATAATGTTTTGTATTTCAGCTTTAAAATTCCTCTGTGACCTTCTAGTCCCACACATCTCCGTATTGCTCATGGTACAGATAAGTGAGCTAAAATGGTCTAAGGACCACGGGCATATACCACAGCTTCTTGGCCTCTTTATCACTTTATTTCGATTAACGGGACAGGGTATGTTGGTGTGTAATAGTAGCAATAATTTCCTTTTCCCAAGTACTGTACCAAAATCGGGCATCCAGCAAGCAGAACATTTAACGCTGTTCAGAGGAATACAAAGGACAGAGAGTCTAAAAAGCAGGCTTTTCCTGTTTTGGGGTGTGTCATTGAGATACTCGCTGTCACCTCCATTCCTTGCCCATCAAAACTAGTTATCCCAATCACTCAATTTATCCTGCAGGAAAAAAAATTTTTTTACAAGAATATGTGATAATGTTAAGAAAAAAAAAAAAAAAGAATCTGACAGTTGACTTAAACTCTTTTGCATAAGATATTTACAAACCACAGCAGATTAAAGGGGGGTTTTATGCATTTTCACATCCTGCTTGGGGTTTAAAGCAGCAATTTTCTGCAAGGACAACAGAGAAAAAAAAAACATGCTTTACACTGCTTATATTAATTACATTTTTTCATTACCCGTCATGTTTTCTGCAGGCTTGTGTATTATTACTGCAAAATGTAATGAAATAGAAAAGGAAAAAAGAATGGACTTCTGGGAAATTTTCCAATTCTTGAAATGCAATGTTAATTGCGAGCTATTTTTAGGGCTGCACAGATAGTGCAGGACCTGGTGCCATCAGAACAAATGGGTCCGGTCCAGGTGCAGCTTCCCCAGTGACAGCCTCAGTCTCTGCCTCGGGAGAGTTTGAAAACCTCCATCTTGCCTGATGCCAAGTCTACCGAAGGGCATGGAAGGATTTCTACAGATGAGCTACCCACCACGGTAACACAAGAAAAGGGAGGGCAGATGAAGGTAGACCCCTGGATAGCTCAGGCCACAGCGATTCTTGGTAGTGAATCCCAATGTTCTCTTCAATCTCCACTCCATCAGAGGGAAAGAAAACTGAGAAGTATTAAGAAAAATGCTGACACATATTGAAATGGTCTCCTAGGCTCTTAAAATGAGGAATCCCCTGAGTGCCCAAGGGGTGGTGACAGACAAGACTCTTTCTCAGTCACCTTTTGCCCCTGCTAGAGAATTGCAACTTCTTAGTCTTGGGTCTGCGCCGCCAAGGATTAGATGGAAGTTGTCTGAGAACCGGGAACTTGATGGATTGGAGAGATAGTGTTCCTTTTATTACTAAACTAAATAGACCATAGAACTGACTTCCTGTTTGATCTGTCTGAATAGGTGACTTTGGCATCCACTGATGCCTTTTTGTATTACCTCTGTGCCCCAGAATCCCATTTCCTGATGCAGGGTTGGAGCCAACCTTGCCAATGATGGAGAGGCATAGTAAATATGTGTACCAGGGGCCAAGTGTTCTTTTAAGGAAGGTCTCAGAATGGCTTCTAGGAATTCAGAAACTCTGAGCTCATTGGAAAGCTGTCAATCTCAACATAACAGAAAGCATCTGAGGCTGTCTGGGTGTCCTAGCCACCCCTAAATGTTAAACTCTTGCAAATGCAGCCTGTTAAAAAAAAAAAAATAGACAGCTGCTAAAACCCCTGAATTCCTATAATTCTTATTGTTACTTCCACGTTCACAAAGTTAACACAAATGTCCATGGAAGTCTTTGGGCCAAAGCTTGCTTTAGGCTTTCGGACTTAGAAATCCAGTTATGAGCAACATTTCACCCACTTATGAGCAACAGGAAAGAACAAAGGGTTAGTATTTTGCAGCCACTAGTCTTCTCTGAGCTGTGAGGCAAATACCCTGCTTGCCCATCCCATCTGCTCCAGGCTGTTCTTCCAGGATCTCAGTCGGAGTCTTGTGCTCATTCTGAAGTCAGCATATTGCGACCTCTACTGCAATGTTGTCATCAGATGCAAGTTGGCTGTCTGCCCCAAGACTATTGCTTTAGCACTGATTGACACATTCTTTGGGGTAAAACATGTAATAGAGAAATTCCAACATTCTAGGAGTTTCTTCCAGAAGCAAAAGTCAATTATAAGAGCAATTGGTAAAATCAGTGGTACGCAGAGCAAGAAGGCAAAATGGAAATTGTGCGTAAGAACCAAAAGCTTATATAGCTGGACAGAGAAACATGAGTTTCCATTCCCCATTGCCTAGATTCAAATTAAGAAGATCAACCTGCATAGTTCCTGTCTGGCCTGGCCCACATTCAGTAGCATTTAAGGGTGAGCTAACTGACTCGTAAATATTTTTGGCTTCCATCTCCTGCTCGTCACAATGATGGTGTCAGGCCATTTTCTAATTTGTCCCTGGTTTATTCCAGTCACTCCCCATCTTAATCACCTGCTGCTCCAGAGCCTGCCTCTTTGGACTTCTGTGCTTATTTGATTGAATTGGTAGAGAAGTTCATTGGTATATCCTTAATCCGTAGAACGACTTCCCAGGAAACACAGTCCATTCTGATCCCTGGCTGAGAAGGTCTTTCTGATGGCCACACTCCCGAACCCACCTTTCTTCCCATCTGCGTACTCTGGGGGCCAAACCAGTTATCTTTGATTACAATCCATCCCACCACTGTCTCCAGGACAGACTGGAATGTTCAAAGAGTCAATCGACATGGTTTCACAAGAGCTATTTAAAATATATATATTCCATGTACTACATGTACATGAAAAAACAAATGATGTCATAAGGGCTTATAGTAAAAGGCCACCATCTTACCTTTTTCATTCTCAATGCCTAACTCCTCTCCTACACATAATCAATTTTAATAATGTATGTTTATTTCTTTATCTGTTTATAATATGCCAATGCTTATCTTTTTAATTCCAATAGGGTTATATCTCTATTTTTCTTTCTTTTAAAATTTTATTTACTTATTTGAGAAAGAGCATGAGGGAGAGCATGAGCAGAGGGAGGGATAGTGGGAGAGGGAGAAACAGATCCCCCCTTTTAAACAATAACTGTCTACTCCCTGCTATTATATTTGGCTCCTTTACATTTTCCCCTCTCACTCTATATGCCTCTCTCTTCCCAACTGTTAATACTTATAGCTTTAACGTTCTTGTATTGGTTATATTTGTAGTGTTAAATAATATACCCAATGTCTATTTCTCATTTCAGCAACTTCATATGTGTTTGATAAAGATATTGTTGGCTCTGTCCTCCCCTCTTCCTCCACATGCCCTCCCACTCCACATCCATGCATCTGTTGTTAACTCTACTTACACATTTCAATTGTCAAAACTGATAACATTTCTGCTCCCCTCTGCTCCTTAAGGCCTTAAGTAGGTTCATCTAGGGACTGACTCTAACAGACAATAGCCTCTAATCTATAATGCAGGATTTATGTGATCATAATTATATATAAGTATTTTCACTTGTGGACCAATCTCTTTCTTTCCTGAGACACCCACCCAGCTGTGTTTGAATTTCTGCTCCCATCTGGACAGCTTGCTCCTAAGTCACTGCCCACTCACCTGCTGGCTTCCCACCCTGCCCCTCCAGGTGAGAGCTATTATTTCCTCGGTCTCACCCAGGAGTCTTCCTCCTTCATGATGTTTTCCATTTTGCTGGAGTTCCTTTTCAATTACCTTCTTAAGTATAAACTATGATAGTTTGGTTACTACTATCATTCTAAACTAGTCATCACCTACTGTCATACTGTACTTACATGCTAGATATGTTCTTCTCTTCTCTACTTACCTGGTGGTTTGGCTGGGTATAGAACTCAGTGATCAAAATTATTTTCCCTCAGAACTTCGAAGATATTGTTCCATTGTCTTCCAGCATCCAGTGTTGCTAATGAGAAGTCAAAAACCATTCTACTTTTCATTCCTGAAAGGTAACCTGTTTTTTTTCCCCCATTGTTTCTCAGGAGCATCTCTCTTTCCTTGGTACTCTAAAGTATCCTAAGTATATGTCTAAATATGGACAAAAACTGGTTTTAAAGCATTTTGATGGAAAGATCTATTTAGAAAAGGTTAGGAAACAGAAGCTATGTTTTGGCTTCTGAAACTCACTTTGATACTAGGGAAGAAATAAATCAAGAATGCACATAAACGTGATTTTCTCTGCTCTGGCAAACTGAATTTAGAGTGTGGAGTTCAAATATTAATAACCAAGTAAACAAACACATCCTTTGGGGAAAATGCCAGAGTCACTAATTTTATAGTTTTTCTAAAAAAAAAAAAAAAGCCCTCAAAGGCTGTGAAGTGGAAGTTATCTACTCCTTATTCATGAGGTAGAAGAAAGAGACTGGATCAGATGGAAAGAAAATGCCTAAATTTTTGACATCTTCTTACATTTACCAAAAAAACGAAACTATTTGACTGCATTTTAAGAGAATGATGAACATAAACACAAGAGCTCAAGGAAAAAAAGATGTAATGAAGCATTTCCTTTGATAGATTTAGCATAAATACCTCATCATGCAGCAAATGAACCTGGATTTTAGGTCACACAGATCTGGAGGGGAAATCTGGCTCTGCCATTCTTTAGTTATGTGACTCTTGAGCAAATTACTTGAACTCAGTCGATGTTAATTTCCTTCCTCACTTATCCCTAACTCTACTGGTTCAACATGGAGGTTTGGGGAGTTGTAAATATTCTGTATCCAGTGTACCATGATGAGGTACAAACCCAAGGATGGGTTTATAATTGTAACAGAAAGTTAAATTGGAAGTTTTGATGGATGAACCAAGACACAATTGATGCTGCATTCCAAAGACAGTGCAAGACCATATGCAGAATTTCCAAAAGGAGAAATAAAGAAGAACCAATTGCATAATCCTTTAAATCTGTCATTCCCATTGAAGATATAAAAGTGCCCTGAATTAAGGAAGAATTTTGTGAGAAGGATTTTGAAGACCATTTGGTATCTGAAACTCCTATCCTCTTAAGGAAGGTTAGTGAACTCTGGAGCCCTTCATGTGTGTCTCCTATAGTTAGGGAAACAAGTGACCAGTGCCTAGGTTACATCTCAAGAAGATAAAATGCCCCCAAAAACAAGGTAATAGATTAATAGACTACCTTCAAGAAGTAACTACTCACCAAGATTTGTTAACACTAAGAACTTGATGTAAAAGGCTCAGGACTGTTTTAAAAGGGGATCTAATGAAGGGGTGGCTTAATAGACTGAGGAAACATGTAAGAATTATCTCCTAACATAGATACATCTATCTTGAGCTATATCATGTTTATTGGCACAATCCCCTTCTCTCAGTATATATTTCTATACACCTAGAGTGAACTTTGTGATTCCATATTCACAATACATCTGCAACAATTCTAAGTTACCATCTTATTAAAATAGTAGCTAGCATTCATTGAGAACTTCCCATGTGCCAAGCCCTGTTCTGAGTACTTCATACCTTTTAACTCACAACAGTCCTAGAAAGTAGGCAAAAATGCCTATAAAAAGTGCCATCCCATGATGAAACTGAGGCAAATAGGGTAACTTTCCCACTGATTCACAGCTAGGAAGTGGCAGAGCTGACTTCAAGGTAGGTGGTCCAGCTCTAAGGCCTGAATTCTTAACGATTATGACATTTTGTCTCTAAAGGTTTGGCAAGAGCAATTCCAAAGCAGTAAGTCCCTTTCCTTTTATTTTCAGCAAATATGGCCATCTTTCATCATTCCAACTAATCTTTTTAAGCCTTCAGAAAAGTTTGTGCTGATTTGGAAAGCTCCTACTGAAAAATAAAATGAAAATTTCCAACCTCATAGAATGACTTTTTGAAATTAAGATTGTGTAGGAGTGGAATGGAGGAGAAAACAAACAAGTAAATATGGTACTTGGTGGCCAAAACTGGCCATTCATCAAGACATGTCAACAACACCCAACTTAAGTTTGATGAGTTCAATATTTTCAGGACTAGCAGAACTTCTCATGACCTGTATAATTGAACAGAACTTCTTGGTTAAGATGGGCCTGGGGCTGGACCTCAGCTCTCAAGGCTAAATTTCTTCATTCCACAGTTCTTCCAGGTCACTGTCAAAACCACTGGTAATTTTACACTGCAGTGA
Source organism: Mustela erminea (assembly GCF_009829155.1). Taxonomy (NCBI): domain Eukaryota; kingdom Metazoa; phylum Chordata; class Mammalia; order Carnivora; family Mustelidae; genus Mustela; species Mustela erminea. Next base: position 36,390,637 of record NC_045623.1, read on the forward strand.
TCTGTGCCTTTTCCTGGCCTGAGGATAAATAGAAAACTTAACAGTTCTGAGAGCTGTTGACACCCTGTACTCAGAAACACAATCAGAAAATGTTAAAAGAAACCCTTGAAGGATGTGAATGAAGGATGTGGACATCCGCACATGGAAACTCCCCATGTGGTGCCAGCCTTGCTCCCTGGCTCTGTAGAAAAAAAAAAAAAAAAAAAGAAAGGAAAAAAAAAAGAGAGAGAGCGAGGTCAGAGAGGGAGCCAGGGTGTATGCCTGAGGCTTTAATAGAACACAATAAAGGATGAGCACTTCTAGAAAGTCTTTAAATACCCATTCATTGGTAACCAGAGGATTCCAGGATGCTCAAGAAAGGTGGCATTAGAGTGATACAAGGGATGACTTTGGGGGTGATTAGGGAAATCCAGTTTCTCCCTAGCCACTGTCAAAAGTGGTTGTTCACTTTCCTATTTGACAAACATACCCTGATACTTTTTTTTTTTTAAAGATTTTATTTATTTATTTGACAGAGAGAAATCACAAGTAGTCGGAGAGGCAGGCAGAGAGAGAGAGGGAAGCAGGCTCCCCGCTGAGCAGAGAGCCCGATGCGGGACTCGATCCCAGGACCCGGAGATCATGACCTGAGCCGAAGGCAGCGGCTTAACCCACTGAGCCACCCACGCGCCCCACCCTGATACATTTTAAAAGTTATTTTCCCCTTTAAGTATATAGCCCACCCAACCTAAACTCACACACTTACAGAAAAGCAAGAGAGGTAGAGATGTTTCCTGAAGCCTACAATTGGATTCTTGGTCTGACAACAGGACTGCTGGTTTGAACTGAGAACACAGTACTTTGTGATCTGTCAGTAAGAACAATAAGGAAAAGTTAAGAAAAGGGAAGGGGTGGCTGGAGGTAGAGAGAAAGTGAGCTATAAATCCTGGCTTTGAAACATACACTAGGCAGGTGCATAAGGGCTCAGACAGAAATCTACTCCAGCCCTGGACCCTACTCCAGTACCCTCATATCAATATCTCCAGAGTCTTCCCCTCTTTAAGTACAATGAAAGACGTGTTTAGGTTTTCCTTTCAGAAATACAAGTGTCAGGGGCACCTGGGTGGCTCAGTGGGTAAAAACCTCCGCCTTCAGCACAGGTCATGGTCCCAGGATCCCAGGAAGGAGCCCAGTGTCAGGCTCTCTGCTCAGCGGGGAGCCTGCTTCCCTTCCTCTCTCTCTCTGCCTGCCTCTCTGCCTGCTTGTGATCTCTCTCTCTCTGTCAAATAAATGGATAAAATCTTTAAAGAAAAAAAAAGAAAGAAATACAAGTGTCCCAGGATGTTTCCCTTCTTACTTGCCAGGGATAGATGTAGACAACATCATTCTCAATTTAATTATTACCCACTCAAAATACATGGCTTTCGTTCTTTCATTCTCTCACTCCAAATACAGACAGCAAGTGATGATCTGGGTATAGAAGATCATCTGTGAATCTCCTATGTTCAGTCCATTGGAAAATGAAGGATGGGTAATTTTTTACACGCAAAGACAATAACAGAAGTATGTGCATGATACAGTGACAATAGAGACAAGAGGGTAATTAAATAGTGGGGACAAGATGCAGGACTCAAAGTGTCCTGATAAATAATGATCTGAAAGGAAAAACAGGAAGGGTCTAAGGTTTTGCCTCATTAAAATAAGGATTTAGGAGTTGGTGCATACCCATCTGAGCCCTCATCTTATGGTCAACATGGGTTTCATAGGCCTTCCGCTAAGCCCTTGGATTCAAATGCAATGTGTGTCTCGGGCAAAGGGAAAGAGGCTGTATAAGCTATTTTGCAGAGTTAAATAAATCAACAATGGGACGATGAGTAATGGCCTTTGACAAGTTCTCATGTTCAGCTCAAGTGCAAGGGAACACGTTGCTCCAGTGGAGAACAATACACCTGCTGAGGGTCCATCCTGGAGGTGAGATGCAGTGAGGGAGCACTTCTGGGCTTGGTGATGCGTGTACTGAACTCTGCTCCACGGCAAGTGGGGCCATGGAGAGGATTCTACTGCAGCAGCTGAAAAGGGATGATTAAGAGGCAGCATAAGTCGCGTGGATCCTGTCCTAGCACTACGCTCTCTGAAGATAATGATGATGAACGAAATGACGAATGAGCTATGATATTCCTATAAAACCCTCCTGTCCTCTCTAGCCTTCTTTTCTTCTCCTATTCTCTTTCCTGTCTCTAAATCCATTTCTCTAACTCTTTGATGATTCAAACCCCTTTCCCTATAAAGACAACCTGAAAATGTCCTCCATATCGGCCCCGGAGCCACCTGAAGCCTGTCTCCCTTGCTAATGATGACGCCTATCCCAGCTGACACAAGCCATTTTTACATGGAGTATTTGATGGTTCTGTGTTTTGTTCTGATGATTGTTAGCTCTTTTGGTTCATTGGTGTTGGAAATAAATCACATCTAACCTCTTTTGTACTAAAATTAACTGTCTCCTTGGACTGATTATCTTGCCCTTGGTCTCCGTGGAGTTGCACCCACAGGATCTTCAACGTGCCTGGCAGGCTGAATGGTTCCCTGAAGTTACATGTTGGGGGCAGCAAGTCTGGCTTTCCTAGGCTCTGGTCAAGAGGGCTTGGCTACTCCTAAAAACAGCAGAAAATGCTTCAGCAAAGTTGAGAAACAAAGCAGGAAACAGAAGCTTTCTCACATATATGTGTTGCAAAGGCTCCGGTGGGGCAGGAAACTAGAGTATTTTGGACATGTTCATCTGTCTGGTTACTAAATGAGTTTACTTTTCTCAATAATATATTATAATTTCCCTTCAGAACTTGTCAGAAATACTTTTTTTTTTTTCCTGGTAAAATTGCTTTCCTTAAAGAAGAAAGAACACAATTCCAGCACAAAATAGAAAAAAAAAAATCATAAATCTTATTTTTAAACCTGGTAAACAGGTAAAGTCTTGGCCACAGTGTTAGGCATAAACAAAGGTTCTTTTTCAGAGTGTAGGAAAGTTGGTCCACAAAAAGAGAAAAAATAGTTCAATGGCCTCAACAGGGAGGAAGTGGGACAGGAGTGGTGTCAAGTGACAGGCAGTTCCTCCATCCCTAAGTTCAAATGCTGACTCTAACTGAACTAAACCGATGTGCACTGCTTGCCTCTTTAACCTGTCATCCCTGTTATGGAGGCAAGGACAACCACTTGCTGGCTGAATTTTTTTCCTCCCCATTCCCTACACCATTTGGATGTTCCACCAAGCTCTCGGACTTGCTTCCCAATTCATTCTCTGGCTCTTCCTGTACTTCCCTCCTTCTAAATGTGGACTCTCAAATTGAATTCAGCATGATCAAAATCCTAGAATCATTACAAAATTTTAAAACGTCTTTCTTTTCCTGATTTCCCGATTCCTGTTAATAGCACCATTCTGCTATACATGTACCCTTGAGACCTAAGCAACAAACATGATCCCCACCCCTACAGAACACTCTGATTCAGTAGTCTACATTATGAGCTTCTTTTATTGAAAACTCCACCTATGCATCCTTTCCAGCTCTTACATGACAATGTTTCTATTGCTCCTTTATGATTCTATGGTCTAGCCAGATGTTAAAAGACCTCTGTCATAAGCAAGCCTCACACTATTGAAGGAACTCTCAGCTCTAGCCATGCCCGTCCCCCAAAGGCATCTGGCTCATTGTTACTTCTAAGTCTTTGTTCATGCCTTGCCCTCCATACCTAATGCCTCATCCCTCTCTCATGTATTTAAACTCTTCCTGTTTATCATAGTTTAGCTCAAGATCCATTTATATCTATGAAGCTTTGGGGGCCATTCAAGTTCATTGTGGTCCCTCCCTCCCTGCCCCCAGCTTCCATGGCAATTACAGTCAGCACTACTCATTTGGCATTTATCATCTATTCTCTTGTATTGCCATTAATCCAGCAGACATTTTTGAGCACTTACTATCTCTGCTATGACAGGCTCTGTGATATTTGCTGTTCATAAAAGGCTATTAAGAGACAAGAAGCATAAAGGAGAAGGGAAGATGGGCAGAATAAGCAGGTCAAAGAGAAGGAATCTCTCAAATAAAAGAGAAGTGAAGATATCCTGCATCCTAGGGAGGAGAACCAGTTTTAAGTTGTTACCTCTCAGCTCCAAGTCTGCCCTTTTATCTTCCACTTTGTGATGTTGGACTGGGACTCTACAAACATCATTTTTGCTTTGTCAGTGGACCTCCTGAAGTCTGTTCTTAGGGAGTGCTAGAGGAACACTAAGGCTAGAGAAGGAAGAAGGGACTTGCTCCTTCCTATCTGCTACCTGTTGCTTCCTGTGGGCTTCCTGTCCATTAGTGGTTCTCACAAGTGTCACCCCAGACATATTTCCTCACTTCCTCACTGGAAGTTCCTTCTGGTAACAGCAGTGGAGTCCAGTTTGAAGTTTTTCCAATTCGTAGAACCAGCCTCTCTGCACACCCTCTCCTCTTCCTGAGACACCACTACATGCCAGGTGGGATGCGCTTTCCTCTTCAGAGTCTGGATCCCAGGCTTTTTCTAATGAAGAGACATCAGCACCAATCAAATATCACCTTCTCCTTGGAGGTCTGACTTTCACCTCCATGGACTCCTCCTTTAAGCTTCTAAATGTTAATAATCATAGTCTCTTCTCTTTTTTCTTTCAGCCCTAAGGGTGATAAATGCTTCCTCCTCTCATGATATTTTACAGTCCCCTTTGTACTCTTTCAGTGACCCAGGTTACACTTCCTTATACTAAACTCTCTCGATTCCATAACTAGAATGGTTTCTATTTCCTGACTGGACCCTGGCTGATAACAAAAGGAACTAGTGTAGGGGCATAGATTAATATAATGCATAGTGATGTCACCAAAAGAACCAAGAGATACATTAAATATTCAAACAATTTAGAAAAACAAAGGAAAGGGAATGAGAGGAATAAAATTCAAAGGGGATAAATTAAATCCAGTTCTATCACTAATTACATTAAATGCTAATGGACCAAAATGCTCAATAAAAATCCAGAAATTATCAGAATTGATTTTTTAAATGCAAGATCCTACAATAGTTACCCCATAAGAGATATTTAAATATGATGAAACACATGGGTTGAAAATAAACAAATGAAAAAAGAACATATAATACAACCAGTAAGCATAGAAAGACTGGAGTGGCTACATTAATAGAAGATAAAATAAGCTTCAAGGCAAAAAGTATATCAAATGTAAACATGGACATTTTATACTGAATACAGAGTAAATTCATCAGAGAAAGATAACAATCAAATTTGTATATGTATAACTGCACTTAAAAATACATGAAACAAAATAATGACAGAATTAAAGGGAGAAATATATAACCACCGTCATGGGAGATTTAAACATCCTTCTCTCAACAATTCATAGAATGGAAAAAAAAATTGCTATATACATAGAGGGTCAGAGTAATATTATCAATGTGATCTAACTGATATATTATACAGTGCTTCACCCAACAACTTCTTTTCAAGTGCAATTGTGTATTCACCAAGATAGAACATATGCTAGGCCATAAAACAAATCCAAAAGATTTTTAAAAATTGAACACCATGGTAAAGAACAGAAGATTAAACAACTGACTTGCAATTTGAACTCAGCCCCAGAAATTAAAACAGTAGTTAACACCATCAATACCAACATTACCAACCACCCTTCCCACACAGAAAGACTCACACAAAAGTACATTACTCTGAGTGTTCAGAATACCTGGGATATAATGGGGTGTAGAATTAAGGAGCAAGTCACAAAATTTTCTAGCTGGAGAAAATTAGGCTCCTTATAAAGAAAGTAACCCAACCAACATCAGACTTACTGGATTTTGGAAGAATGGAGCAATGCCTAAAAGTTTTAAGTAACAATGACTTTTGACCTAGAATTCCATTCCCAGTCTGTCAGTCATGTGGAGGAAGAATAAAGACATTTTAGACATGCAAAATCTATAACATTGTAATGCTTTAGAAAGTTATCTGAAAACATACCTCAACAACAACAAAAAAAGAATTAACCCCAAAAAAGGGGGGAAAAAAAGAAGGAAAGACATAAAATCAAGAAAATAGACCAAAAGAGAGACAAAAATATCATTTAATGACAACTGTGCCAGAAAGAAAAAGTTCCACAGGAGCAAAAGAGGGAAGTTTTGGAGAGAAGTTGTCTAGATAACTTAAAGCTGCTTTACTTAAGTCCATGCACAAAATTTTTTATTTATAGTAAAGATATTGGAACATTTGGAAAATTAATCAGAAGACTACAGAAAGAGACATAAGAAAAAATGAAGTTATTTTTATTTCCAAGAGAAACAGAGGACCGGAAAAGAAAGGAAACACAGATGCAATACACTACTTGGCTCATCATTGAACAATAGTTGCATGTGACTATTAAAGAAACTGAAATTACATTATTTAAACAAGTATGTGGAAGGGAAAAGAGGCATAGAGTTAAGTTTTTCTCTACCATGGCAAAAAATACAGTAAAATATTTCTAAAATTTATCAGTCAAAAAATAAGGATATTATTTAGATTTAATGAGTTAATAGCACTTAGAACAGTGACCATTACTTGTTAAATGGTATTGGCTATTTTTAGAAATATGAAGTTCAGTATCAGAGGAAAGAGCTAGAAGAATTGAGAGTGGTTGTCTCTTGGGCATAGTTTTCAGAATGAGAGATAAAACTATTTTGGTTCGTTAGAAGCTTTTTGGTAATACATCACTTTGAAAATAATACATGTGTATTGCTTTTATAAAATAAAAAATTAGTAACAAAACAGCTATATTATAGAATAAAATATAAAAACATGAAGGTATTGTAAATAAAGAAGTAAAAGGTAATTTATAAGTATAGTGAATGTGAATTTTAAGGAACAAATTGTATATTTTTAATTGCTTATATTAATGTTTTTCATACATTTTTGCGTCAGAAAATAAAAGAACCTTTTTTTTAAAAAATCAGTCATACTCAAAAATAAGTGACCTATTCCATAAACAAACAAACAAAACAAATCAGAGACACCTCTCTAAAAAGAGATACTGAAAACAAAAGAAACAGTTGGGAAACCAGAGTGTTAAGTGAAAACTAAAGCTGGATATCCAAAGCACAGCATGGGCACAAGTCACCCCGATGAAGCTAGAAGTTAGGTTAGTGCTTTACGGTCATTAATAGCTGACAAAATATCTCCATCCATCAGCCCAAGACAACAGCAATAAAAGAAGTCTCCTGCCCATAAACAAGAGTAAACACTGAGTTCTTGTATTAAAACTAGGATCCTCCCCTATAGTGCATCCAGGGGAAGGACCTAGAATTGCACCATTTCTTCAGGGTGATAGACCCAGCCAAGTCACAAGTATAAGCTTTGGTCAGAAACAGACTATTCTAGGGTAGAGGCAACCATGAGCCATCCCCATAAGGAGTACAACAGGACCTAAGAAAAGTTTTAAAAAATGATTCAACAGGGGTGCCTGGGTGGCTCAGTGGGTTAAGCCGCTGCCTTCAGCTCAGGTCATGGTCTCAGGGTCCTGGGATCGAGCCCCTCATCGGGCTCTCTGCTCAGCCGGGAGCCTGCTTCCTTCTCTCTCTCTCTGCCTGCCTCTCTGCCTGCTTGTGATCTCTCTCTGTCAAATAAATAAATAAAATCTTTAAAAAAAAAAATGATTCAACAAAGAGAATTAAAAAGTGTATTGTTTAAAATCCATAGCAAGGAGAGAGAGCCAATAAATCAGAAAACAGGAGAAGTTAAACCCAAAGAAATAGAGATATTTGAATAATATAAAAAGGACATTAAAATGAGCAGTATTTTAAGTCCTCAAAAAGATGAAAGAAGGAATTATATCCATGAAAGTAGACCAGGAAATAATAAAATTTAAAAATCATGAAAATTAAAAATATTTATAAAATTAAAAATTCATAGGTTAAGAAGTTTAGACAAGGGTGAACTGGTAGAACACTGAAGTAATCAGCAAAAGACTACCCAAAAAGATAAAAAATTCAGGGTTGGGGGAGAGGGGAAAATTTGAGAGACATAGAGCATAGAGAAATGATTAAAATGCTCCAACATGTATCTCCTAATAGTAGTTTTATAATACAGATATATATATAATACAGTTTTATAATACAGCTTACACAGAATGTACTATAGAGAGATAGTAATGGGAATTTTCCAGAAGTGAAGAGAATCGTGAGTCTGAGACTGACCGAGTCCCTCAAGTGCCAAGAAAGGCAAAATTTAAAAAATCCCCACCTAGATACATCATAATGCATAATATCAAAAGTGCTTAATATCAAAATTAAAGAAACCTTTAAAAAGAGAAACAACCTATAAAAGAACAATAATCATATTGACAACAGACTTGTCATTAGCAACAATGAGTATAAAACATCACTGGAATAATTTTCAAAGCGGCAAGGGAAACTACTATGAGTCTGGAATTCTATGCAAACTAACATTCAACAGGCAGATTCAAAAAATTATTAACCACATCTTTCTTTAAAAAAAGAAAAAAGTAATTACTAAAAGATGTATTTGGTAAGGGGAAAAAAGCTCACCATGAAGGAAGAAGCAATGTGTGGAAAAGATTTGTAAGACATGTTAGTAAATCTAAATAAGTATCAATTATAGATAATAATACCAATTATCCCTGTGTTTTATCATATAGTTCCAATACCAGGTAATTCTAATATAGGATCCATAGAAACTTATTCAGATGAAAGTTAAAGCTTCTGGGAAGAGAATAATAGGGACAGTGATTAACTTTAAGCTTGGACAGGGGAAAAAAATGCAAATTGAATATAGAAGTCTGGGAAAATTCACTAAAAGAATAGAAACAGTAAGTGTAAGTTCCAAATGAGTAGAAGAAAAAAGGAATAAATCAATCTCAGCCAACTCATGCAACAAGAAACAGAAAAAGATTAAAAAGCATAGTAAATAGAAAACATAAAGTAGCAGAAATACGTCCTTCATAAATGTAGATAAATTTATAATTGTACTTTTAAGAAAGAACCAAGTTGAGTGTCTCTGAGACAAGGCAAAACTAGTGTGAAATACAGTTGAAAACGGGTGGACTTCTGGTGATAGAGCCTCTATTTTCTTACTAAAATTCACTAAAGAGAGGGAGGAGAGCAGGAGAAGGTTGACGCCTGAGGAGCAACGGCTATCTTGTAAAGGCTTTTGGTTCAAAAGTAATAAAAATTCATTGAAGGAAGCTCAAGCAAAAGGCTGTCTCTTTAAATGATACGGGAACAAACTGTCAAAAGAAAATCTGATTGGTGGGGCATAGGGGTGACTCAATCATTAAGTGTCTGACTTCTGCTTGGGTCATGATTCTGGAGTCCTGGGATCTAGCCCCAAATCGAGTCCCACATTGAATCCCACATCCAAGCTCCCTGCTCGGCAGGAAGCCTGCTTCTCCCTCTCCCATTCCCCCTGCTTGTGTTCTCTCTCTTGCTGTCTCTCTGATTGGCAATGGTCAACAGATTGCCCAATAGGATCCATAACAGATGTTCACCCTTTTCCAAACACCTGGGTCGGGTGGGGCGGGGTGGGGGGTGGTGAGGTACATGCTGAAAAACACAGCCATGTAAAGGACAGCTCCTAGGGCACATTAGGCATACCCACCAAACCAACCTGTCTTCTACAAACAGGCATGGACCCAGTGTGTCAGGAGGGAATGGGAAATTGAATCTAGCAGACATGAGGAAAAGGCCAGTACTAAGGGCTCACCTGAAAACCAGACAGTGTAAGCGATAAGGGGCATTACTAGCTAAGGTTGGTCCATTCTCTCCAGCCAGTGGAAGGAATGGGTGAAGTTAAAGGCTGGGAGTAGATGGGGCTTAGCAAGGTTGGCAAGAGAAATTCCCATAGGATTCTTGCTAGTGGAGAAGAGGGCTTAGGACCGGGAAGGTGGGTAGTGTCAAACAATGGATGTCTCACCGGGGCTTTGAGGGAAGGAAGAAGAGGACAAGGCAAAAGGGTAAGATATAGCCAAAAGCAACAGGAATGTCATGGCTGGAGGATTCAAAGCCTGAGCAGTTCTGCATGTTACAAGAAAAAAAAAAAATATCCAGGTAGAATAGAGTGCAAAGCATTTGAACAGAGGAAGCCAAAGAGCTGTGCGTCATAGGAGTTAACAGGAGCCCAGTGAAAAGGGATGCCGAGAGCAGGCTGCTGGGGTGCTCAATGAGGCGCGAGGGAGATGATGGAATCAGAGCCCACGAAAGTGGTGAGGAGAACCGGAACACCGACACAGACCCCATTCCTCGGGACTCCAGTCAGTTTCAGGGTGAAACTCTAACCCCTCGGCACATGACACCTTTGCGATACTTCATTTCCACCTCATCTCCCACCGCCTTCCCTCAGGCTCTTCACTCTGACTAAACTACTTCCTTCCATTTGCGTGTGCTGATTCTTCAACCCAGAATTCCCTTTCCCTGTACCTTCACCGGGCTGACTTTTGCTCGGTTTTCAGAGCTAAGCCTGAGAGTCATCTCCTCTGGAAAATCTCCCCGAGTGAGTTCCCAGTCTGAACCGAATGTCACCCCCATGACCCCTTCCCCTGTTCCCATTGACCCTAGGAGCCTCTGTCACACCATTTACCACACCAGTACGGATGTGGCTGCACCCACATATTTTGGTGTCCCTGATACCACATGGGGTTCCTGGTACCTAAAAGATTCTCAATACATACTTTTTAAGTATACACATGAATTTCAGGAAGCTTGAAAGAAATTGTGTCATCGCTATTAAGGCGAGGAAATCAAAGAAAAAATAAAAATCAACAAATATCTCCAAGTGACATTCAGTAACGTGGAGAATCAATATGGCGCAGTGCCAGTAGTGAAGAAGGGAGTGAGCAGAGGAAGTGAGGGCTGCTGGGAAAGGCATCACATTGACCAATGAGACTGAGATGACACAAGATGGAGGAGAACTCGTCAGATTTGCTCATACCATGCGTGTGATTCTGGGTCACAGAGACAAGAAAGGAACTGAGAGGCCACCAACATTTGGCTGTCCACTATACATAATCTCATGTCATTTGCACACTGGGCCTCTGAGATGGAAAGTGACATCCCCATTTTACTGGAAAGTCAGCAAAAACGTTCACCATGGAGTTTGAGTGAAAAGTCACGGTATGTCTGTGGCATTTCCTTCCCAGATGTGGTGAGATCAGTGGATTATGCCAGGCTTGAGCTTCCTCAAGCAGGAAGTTCATACAAACTCCTTCAAAGGCAAAAGTTCCGACTTTTTGGTTCTTCATATGTTCTATATCACCTAGTACCTGTTGAAGACTTGTTAGGACTCAATATGTACTTGTTGACTGAATGAATGAATGAATGATTGAAAGAACAAATGAGCCAGTGAATGAATGAGAGTTGAACTGCTCTAAGTGTAAGGATCAGGCATTATCAGTACTTAGCATACATTATTTTATTTAACCCTCCTGACATCTATAATCATCCTCCATTTTACAGATGATTAAACTGAGGTTGAGAAAGTTTAGAAAAATTTATCCAAGTTCACGCAGCTTCTAAGTGACAGAGCAAAACATTCCCCAGGCCTTTCTGCCTCAGAACCCCCACTCTTAACGACTCTGCTACAACATTGCCTCTCAGTGAGTGGATTCCTTTGACTTAATGGATTTCTCTGGAGATCTCAGCCTCCCCATATGAAGACAGATGGTCCCTGATGTCCCAGCACTATGGGAAAAAAAAAAGCACAAAACATGGGGAGTTGAGGGTGATTAGTTCAAAATGTAGAAAATCTAAAAATACATGGCTTTACTTTTAGATATTTGTCCAACAGGGGTGGAACAACCTTAATTAGCATAATAGGACAATAGGAATTAAATTGGCTTCGTCACAAGACTCTTACGGGATGACACTGATGGTATTACTATCCAACTTCAAAGATTTGGAAAGATGTTCCTGCTAACACTGGAGAATAGAAACCTGTTTTTCATCAACTAGGCTGGCCTGACAAATTAAGTCTGTGGAGTCATTAGATTAAGATAAGAGCTTATCTCCTAGGCTGACATTTATTCGGAGGTTTTTATACTGCTCAGCTAGTAATTAGTGCTGTTGAATTTTTAACACTGCCTTGTCCAGTCATTCAAAAAATTTCAGAGGTGGGTTTGCTTCTCCTGTGTATGTTTTTAGTTATTAAAAATAGAAGAGGAATAGCAGGGAATTACTTTAGAAGGTTTGAATAATTCTTCCAAAAGTTATTCTGTAGTGAAACATGCAGCTTAATGACTTATTTGCAAAAGAAGGGAGCAGTTCTCCCAAATTGATAAATGTGGAATAAGGAGTTGCCTTTTACTGTGGGATCTATAATTTATTTCAAGGCATACATATTATAAGTTTATTATGTTCTAGTGGAATCATTACAACTGTGATCACATGCAGTAATGGTTTCCTGCTGCTTCCCACCCCCCAATTCAGCAAACATATTATAGATTCAGGGAACAGCTCAAAGCTGTGGGTTGCTGGGTTTTTTTTCTTTTCTTTTCTTTTCTTTTCTTTTCTTTTCTTTTCTTTCAGTTTCTTTCCTATGGTTGATTTGACTGTGAAAGCTATTTTTTTAGTTTTCTTGTAGTTATAATAACAACTTGATTACTATAGAATAAACTAATACATTAAGCCTGCACCAGTATCTCGACAGTCTGTCAAATAACCAACGCACACATTTTTAAATGCTTGCTTTGCAGAATTCCAAGTTCTATGTTGAAATACTAATTAGTAATCAGATGGGTAAGACCCCTGGTTTTAAGAAAGTTCATCACTTGGCTAAAGTTGCATCCTGTTACTATCACATCATTTATTTTGTCCTAAGTGGGGACATCTCTCAACACTCAACATATTGCATTGGCCACCTTTAAAAAAAAAAATGTGGCAGAGAGAATTCGACAGGGATGAGTGAAAGTATTTGACCGCACTGGTTTACCTTAACACCCCTCCACCAAAGGAAGCAGAACAGAGAGAGAGAGAGTGAGCACACAAGCAGGGGGCAGGGCAGAGGGTGAGGGAAAAGGAGAGTCCCTGCTGAGTAGGGATCCCAACCGACTCGGGGCTCCATCCCAGAACCCTGTGATCATGACCTGAGCCTAAGGCAGATGCTTCACCAACTGAGTCACCCAGGAGTCCCAAGCTTGAGATTTACATCACCAAGTAAATTCAACTATACTGTTGGCATCCCTGGAATGTACTGGAGAGAGAAGTTTGCTGCTTCAATAAGCCACTGAGCCTCAGTTTCCTTAACTGAATAATACAGGTTTGCTCAAGCTGATCTTTCAATAGACCTGCCAGGGTCCTGAATCTCAGGTCTCTAATCTGACCCCCAACATGGAGGAACCCTGAGAGGACAGAAAATTATTAGAGAAGACACTACTGAGTTTAGATTCTTCTGAGAAACTGGAGAATTAAGTACAAAATAGCAATAAAGAAACTCTTCAATTATGTGATTCTACTTTGTCATAGAATTCACAGTAGGTCTGTTGAATAAATGAATGAATGAGTGAATAAGTGATCTGATCAGGAGGTAGCATGAGATATTGGGATATGGAGTCAGAGACACCTGTATTCAATTCCTAACTCTGCCATATACTTGCTCTGTGCCCTTGGAAAACAGTTAAGCCCTCCTGAATCTGCTCCTTCATTAGTACATCAAGCACAATAACCAGTGCATAAGGTTGTTGGTAGGATGAACAAAATCCTACATGATCACAAGGTAGGTGCTCAAACTACTTTCGTTTTCATCCCCCCTCCCCAGGTTTTTTTGTTTTGTTTTTCTTTGCTTTTACTTTTTGTTTGTTGGCTTGGTTTTTATTCTCTGGTTCCACATACACTGAGTTGTAAAAATATTACCATCCAGTTTCCAAATTCATGCCTTCATGACTACCACCAGCACATTGGGTATGCGTTACGATTATCTTTAATGTGTAATGACAAAAGAAGAGGAGAAGAAAGCATAAAGCTTCCCTTTCAGCTCCCCATGGGTAATCAGGCCAGGGGAAGGTAGGCGGCATTCAGTGTGTTTACAACGTACTCCATCTCAGTCCTCAGCCTTCGTTAACTCATCCACCCCCACCCCTAGCTTGCCGAAGAGCAACATGTAATTAGAGCACTAACGAGGTCATTTAGCAGAAACCATGGGTAGGGAGTAATGAATGTGCTATCAGGCTCGGAGAACAGCTTGGGCAAAAATCCAAACAGTCCATGTTCAACTCTGATGAGCCGACCTAAACTTGGAAAACAGAGCTTGGAAAAAGGTTAATAATAGGACATCAAAAATGAAAGTGGCCCCTCTTGAGAGACCCAGAGCAATATTGGGAGGGCAGCCCTCCAGGGGCGAGGCTGTGCGGGGAGTGGGCTTGGAGGGAAGGAGAAGCTGGGTGGCCCCTGGTACTGGGCAAGACAGCTTGGGGGCTCCGGTGCCATGACAGGGGATCTGTCCAAGACAAAACCTGGGAAGCACTTCGCAGGTCACCTCTTTCCTTCTTCCCATTTTACAAGTGAGTTTGGGCTGCTCCCGAGAGCCGCAGGGGCTAAACCAGCCAATGAGAGACAGACTCGGACTTACAGGGGAGGCCTCTGGATGAGCAGTGGAGGTTGACTCACTAGTCCGTGCTGTCTCCTTGCCTTTGACGGTGACATTTAGAAGACCATTTGGACAGTGGACAATGAGGCTTTAAGTGGGGCCAGTTTTACTTGGGCCACTTCTAGAGTAATTAAGTCCCAGAAGAATAAACCATCCATTCACCAGTGTACATTTGGAATTAGCACTCCTAATTGAGTTGCAACTGCTAACATTGCTATAGCTTTCAACTGTATAGAAAAGGAAGTGAAGGAACACAAACCCATGGAAGCCAAACACCTCCAAATCCTCGGCCCACCGATCGCCAAGCTGGCCACCCCCGCCCCTCTCAGCCACCGCCCCGCAGCACCTCTCAGCCCAACAGAGGTGGGCAGTGTCGCCTTCACCTCCGCAAACACCAAGCACTCCTGGAAAGCGGGTTAAACCCTGGGCCACAAACTGTATGACTCTTTTCTTTATAGTCTATCATTGAAGTGAATTCTAAAAATTACCATAAAAGCATTTTGCCAGTGTGGTTTTTTTTTTCCCCCAATTAACAGATACTAAAAGTACCACCATGATCATACAGAGGGGTCGAAGAAGGTTTGTGAAGATTGAAAAAGGATTTTCATGGCCAAAAAGGTAGGGGAAACTCTGTGTCATCTTTTTGCTCCAGATATTTGAAATGTATCCATATACATTGCTGGGTTTTTTTTTTACAACATCTTTTTTTAAAAAAACGTGTTCTAAATAGTCTCAAGTAGAGAAAAAAAAAAAGAACTTAGTCACTACCAATACTTAAAGTGTTAAGTACTAAAGTATGAAAATTCACAGGATGGATTTTGTTCCAAGGATTATTGTCATTTCGACAAGCATGTATTAAGCATGTACCACACAGACAACCTATGCAGCAGTTTGGGAAGAATAAGACAGAGGATACAAACTCTGTCTTGAGAAACCTACTGTTGCTTTGGGCAGGCCCAATGTACCTACAAAGACAGCGAAGAACAGTGGTAAGCAAATATATGGCAAATTCTAGAAGTTTCTTACCGCCTGGTAAATCAATTTTTATCTCTCATTCAAAATGGTTACTGAAGAGAGTAGCTTTAGAGAGGTCTTTGGAGCCAGGAGGCATTTATTTGCTCTTTTGATAGGTGTGGTGCCTCTCCAGGGACATTCTTCTTGTAATAGCCCCTTCATACAACTGGGCTTTCCCAAGAATGACCCCCCAGAAGTCAAGTTTTCCCCAAGGGTTCAATTCCTATTTCCTGGGCATTTGATGTGGCTCACACCCAGATCCCACACACATGCCCGCTTTGTTCTCCCGGAGCCAATAGGAAGCAGGGAGAAAATCTGCCTGACAGTGGATGGTAAGTCTCAGTAGTATGGTAAGGTGCCAAAAATAATGTGAGGGCGATAACTGGGCTTCAGGGAAGGGGGACTGGGAGGGCAGATCTCATTCCCTTAACACAGTCTTCCTTGTTTGACTTTGAAAACAATATCTTGATAAGAGAATGCTCCTCAAAGCTCTAGATTACCAACTCATTCAGGCCTCCTTATAAAACGGTATAGACCAAAGTTTCATGGCCATGGGTGCTGCCCAGTTGTTTAACCCTAAGGACTTGGCAAGAAGTTTGCCTCCCCTTCACCCCTCCTTAATCGTAGGAGAACCGGGTCAGAATCCCATGGTGCTCTGGTGCCACAAGAGCCTGCTGGATTGGAATCTGTTCTTTAGGGATGGGTAGCTGCTCGCTCACATTCTAGCTTCGGAACTTCAGAGCTGGGTGGCCTTAAGCAAGTGGCTCACCCTCTCTGAACTTCATTCTCCTTACTGAAAAATACAAGTACTAATGATACAGATGGTGCAGGATTACCATGAAGATTAAATGTGACAAAAGATGTCAAGGCACCCGACGCATAGTAGGTGCTCAACGAATCTTAGTCATTGCATTTTCGGAGCAAAATTCCCAACCTTGCTTCTTTAGGAGGGGGAAAAAAAAAAAAAAAAAACAAAAAAACAAGGCACCTTGTCAGGATGCAACAGTTGGGGCTAGGGACGAATGTAACCCCATCAGGGGAGAACGTCACCCATCCTTGGAGTCAAATGTACTTTCTGGATATAGCAATTTGCATCTTGTCAAATGTTCCCTACCATTTTGCAAAAATCCCCAAATGTCAAATTAGTGAGTAATCTGTACAGTACTGCAGATCTTGTTATCCTCTGCCTGATTCATAACATATTTTGGGTGTCCCAGCCACCAGCCCAAGTAAATGTTAGTAAATAAGGAAAATCACATCTCCCCTCAGAAGGCTCTGAAATCAGTACCAGCTTCCACTTGCGAAGAAAGAGTATAAACCTTGAAGGCCAGAGAGTGACACGTATTTCTTAGAGCTGATGAAGCTGTCACCAGTAACTACATACCTTGCATTGAGCATATGCCCCGTCTGGAGACGGAAGTCAGGGCAGGAGCGCAGGGATCGGGTTGCAGATCTCAATCACTTACTGCGTAGCAGCCACGTGGCTTCAGATACATTTGCTCACTCTACCTTCTAAAAATTCCTTTTTACTTATTTAGCACATACTAAAATCGGACTTGCGAAGTATGTGGTGCTTCCCTGGGGGCCCGCTTCTTGGGCGGGCCCCTCCATACAGTGGATTATAAATGCTTTCCAACCCACATAACAGACCAAGGATGAAGGCACCATCGTTATCCCCACTTCACAGGTTAGGAAACTGAGGCTTGGGAGGTGAAATAGCTTCCCTAATAAGGCTACAGAGTAAGTGGCAGCGTTAAGGCAAAAAGCCAGACAGTCTGGTTCCAGAATCTGTATTCTAGACCCCATGATAATCCCCATTTTACAGACAAGGAAACTGAGGCTCAGGAAGGTGAAGTAATACTACCCACGACAACACACAGCCACTGGGTGGAAAGAGAGCTGGAAAAGTTTAAACGGCCCTACCCTGGACCGATACATTATAACTTATACAGAGGCTAAGAAAACAGTCTTGTCTAAAGAAGTTTCTGCTTCTGTTGGCCAGGCATCGAGGAAGATAGAGACCATCAGCAACAAATGCCAGAAGTCTCCACCCACATAGGTTCATTAAAATTACACTAAATTAGTAGTTGTGGCTCTTAAATCCTGAGTGAGAGACATATTTCTCAAAACAGGGCTGAAGACTGTTCTGGAAAATGCCTCTGTTTTGTGTTTGGTTTTTTTCCGTTTCCCTGACTTGAAGAAAATTGATACAAACCCAAGTTGCTGAAGCTGCAAGATATATATTTATATGCCTTCTTTATAATGTGTGCCTAAACCTTGTTTTTTTCACCCTGTTAACTTTTCAAAAACTATTAAGAAGAAGAGCGACAAGAGGCTGGTGGGGGACAGGAGATGGAGGGAGGGAGGGGCGAGCGGATTATACACCAAGCTCCGTGATTTTCCTGAGAGATTCTGCTCTCCTGCTTTCGGCTCCTCTTTGTCACTCCGGAGCATGGAACAGGCCGGTGCTCAGGGACGGCTGGCCTGAAGTTCTGAAGACCACAGAAGTAAGAATCTTGGTTTTCTGTGCTGCTGTTAGGCTCTAATGAGGATTCTTGGATGAGAACTGGGCTTAGCAGGTGGAAAATACTAGGGGCTAGGTGGATTGAACTGTCCGTCCTTGCCCATCAAGCACAAATGTTGGGAAGGTCTTGCTCATCACTGTCATCCCCTTCCAGAAAGGGCCCCTCCTTTCTTAACGCATCTCCCTGCTCATTCTTGGTGTCTGGTAACACCGGTTGCAGCCTAACAGAGCAAAAGAGATTGCCTCCTCGTCCCTGGTCCCCAGAGTGAAGGCCAGAGAACCCCCCGATCCATCCACCCAGTCCCCCTGCCCGGTTCTGGACTCCACATTTAGCTCCCTGACATAACAATTCATCTGCAAGCCCTATTGCTCATAGTCTCAGCCGCCCTCAAACCCAGGGAAGGTTCTCCATTCCCACTGCCCTGCTCTAGGCCCCCATCATCTCTGCCCCCGCGACGGCCACACTCCTCGCGTGTCCTTCTGCTGTCGGTCCTGCCCACTTTAATCACCATCCACACAGCCACTAAAGCAGAAATCTGACTGTGTCATCGGGAACTCATTGCCCTTAGGGCTCAGTCCAATCTCCTTGGCTTGGTCGACTAGGCTTTTGTGCAGTCTGGCCCCCGTCTTCCCTTTGGTCCCATTTCTCCCACCCTCATGCCCTGTGCTCCATTCCACTCAGTGTTGCAGGCCCTGAAACACAAACCCCGCTTCCCCGTCACCCTCCTATTTCCCACGCCTTCTGCCATTCGTGCTTAGCTGTTGTGTCCTCTTCCAGGCCCACGCTCCTCCCTGTGCAGCTCAGCAGCATGACCCCATGCCGCAGCCAGAGCAGTCAGTGTGCCCCCCCTCTTATGGGGGGGAAAAAAACCCACATCAGATGGATGAGTGACACTGATGATCTTTTAAAAACATAAATCAGATCACATCATTCCACTTCTAAAAACTCTCTAATTTGCACTTGGAATAAAGCTGAAATGTCTCACTGTCTACAAAGCCCTACTAAATCAAGCCCTGATCTACCCCTCCCACCTACTCCCATTCACACTCTCTCGTTGACTGTCTCTGTTCCAGCCACAGTGACCTTTCCCTTCCCCAGAGCACACCCACGTTGTTCCGGCCGCAGGGCCCTTGCTCTGGCTGTGGCCTGTGCCTGTAATACTTGATCAGCTCTGCATATGGCTCAGGTTTCAGTCCAAGCCACCTTGTCAGAGAATCCTTCCCCAACCACTAACCCAAGGAAACACCCCAAATAAGCACTATGGTCTTCAGAAGAAGTGCTGCTATCTAAAATTATCTTGTTCCTTCTCTACCGAGTTGTTTTCGGTGCCTCTCTGACTCAAACATCAGCTCCTCAAGAACAGGACTCTTTCTGTGTCATTCTCAGCTGTTTCTCCAGGGCCTAGAAGAGGGTTTGACAGTAGCAGGTGCTCAGCAAATACGGGCTGAATGAACGAACTGATGAATGAATGAGAAGATTCCAGGGGGAACGTTGGAGGACTAAGAGAACAGGTAAGTGACTTTACAAATATATTTCCTTCAGTGTTTTGTAGTGTCAGTTTCTTGCAGAAACTCTAAGATACTCCTGACAACACAGAGAAGGTCACTGTCATGGTCACTGTCACGGAAAAGGTCAAGGTCACTGTCACTGCCTTGACAAGATACCTCAAGCGTAGATATTGGGATTCTTTACAGATAGAAGCACAGAGATGAAGATCACAAAATCCTTAAAGCTGGAAGAAACCTTCCATATCTGTACAGTCCAACTCATTCACTTGGTGGTAGAATGATGACCAAGAGAGACAAATGACTCACCCAAGTCCTCACCATTCACCAGGGGCAAGACAGGAGACAACTCAAGTGCCCACTCCGGGGGCCAGTTCCACATGTTGCTGCCAACCCCCACCCCTGCCCCATATCCATTTAACGGCAATCTATGAAAAAGTCTGAAACAGTTCCATCTCTTTGGATTCTGGGTCTGCTAGAAACTCTTCCCTGGGTAA